>NC_090745.1:1429145-1439145 GCF_036898095.1 Palaemon carinicauda | reverse complement strand
CGGGTAGAGCAGAATTTCGCAATCACTTTACCACGAAATACAATCTCTCTCTCTCTCTCTCTCTCTCTCTCTCTCTCTCTCTCTCGCGAATTGTTTACCTTTTAATTAGGTGATTCCACTGGTCGAATCTACGGTTAAAGAATAACAATGAGATAGAAGAATAGGAATGTTAACGTAATAATTGGTGTGCCTTCAAAATGTAGGCTTTGACGTCAAATATTCGGAGAGCCAACCTCCGCCAATGCTTAACATTCTCCATTTCCCATAACTTACCTTTTTCAGTACCAGATATTTGGGTTTTGGAAAGACACAATTCAACTTGCTGCGTACAGTATATTTAACCAACATGTTGGTGGGTCTCTCTCTCTCTCTACCGTTACAAAATTCTGTAAAATGCCTCTTAGATTATACGCCAAAAGTTGAGCATTTACCTTGCCAGGTTAAACTGGCGTGAAGATTGGTTAAAACTAACGACTTATGAATAGTTATGCCTTTTTAATGGAAATTACTATTTGTAGTTTCAGTAACTAGGTGTTGATGCTTTAGGTGTTCATTGTTAGAATGGTGACATAATCAAGATCTAACGCAAAATAAATCCTTATCTCTTATCTTTTTTATTATGATACTCGTTAGTAGTGTTTTGGGGAAAAGATTGCGGCGGTTGTGACATGCTCCAAACACTTCAAATAATTTAGTGATATTTTTCGTGGAAAATGAAAATATTGTAGCGTATATTACTTACACAATTCAAAATTATCTTTCAAGTACTTACCTGATCTGCTTATGACTTTAAAACCCATAGAATTTATTTCTTTTGCAGAATAATTTTCAACATACACCTGTTTCCTTTAGGAGTGGAGGGCTCCTGAAAGGAAACTCAGACCTTCAAAGTACTAGATCCCGTGCTAGCTTAGATATACCTTATCAAATGAGTGTAATAAGAAAGGAATGCCGTTATATGTCTTATACATGAAGTATGCTGATAGATATATCGGTGAAGGTTTTGGCTTTTATTCGTAAACGTACTTAATCCTGAAATATTTAGTACTAAAGTTAAAGGGGGGGGGGGGTTTACAGTTTCATTTTGTTATTCAGGTTACAGGGTTTGATGTACAGTTGGCTTCACTAATTACGGTACACTGACATCTCCTTAGCTTCCCGTGAAGTGTACCGGAATTAATGAAGCCAACTGTACAAAAATAAATAAGTATTTAGGTAATATTTAGTGTCTATACCCTTTGGTATTTAATTTGTTTTGAAAACATTCTAGAATAGCAATAGGAAAACAACACTTGTTGTTGACGGTCTAACTCATTGTTTGTTGTTTGTTCTGGTTTGTTTACGAATTATTATTCATGACGTGGCGTTGTTTTCTACGTCCTTTTCAACGACTGTGACGTTGTCGGCATTTCGTCTATTGATAAAACTCTTTATAGAAGATGATAAAATAGGCAACTATATCAACAAGCAACTTTCGTTGTTCATAAGTATTGAATTTGGATCATGTTTCTTTTCGTTTATGAAATAATATAATTTTATGATCATGTTTTGGATTAGTCTCTTTGATATTTAAATAGCTCTGGTCGGTAATTTCTCCTAGATAATAAATAGCAAGTGTCTGGATATATAACCTCTCTCTCTCTCTCTCTCTCTCTCTCTCTCTCTTTCTTATATATATATATATATATATAGCCTATATATATATATTATATATATATATATATATATACCGGTATATGTATATATATAATGTATATATAATTATATATATATGTATATATATGTATGTATATATATTATATATATATATTATATATATATATATCGGTCACGCTGAGCCTTACCCGTCCCTCGGGTAGGGAGGAGGAAGAGGAGAGAGAGGACTAGTCATACCCTGGTGAGAGGGTGTGTGCGCGCGTGTGCATACCAATCTAAATATTTAGTCGTACATTAGTAGTAAAGAATCCCCCCTATTTCTTGATTAATTATCATTCATATCATTCTTACAGTATTCTGTTCTTATTTGGGTTAAGATTAGTCCAGCACCAACGACCTCCCATTCCCCCCTCCCCTCCTTGCGTGTCACATGTCCAGAACCAGTATAGAGCCTGTGACACCTGGCGATAGGGAGGGGTTAAAGTCACGCATGTGCGGCGTGATACCCTGTACAATACGAGATCTGTTATATGGGTCTTAGTTCCTTAATACTGCAAGCGTGTTTCAAACTTTCTGATGTCAATATCATTGGTCCGTCCATTCTCTCTCTCTCTCTCTCTCCGCGTGGTCCCATGAGATCTTTTGCGTATTCTGATCACGCTGGGTGTTTTCGTATTGCGCCGTGCATTGACTGAATGTCAATCCTCAAATTTATGTGGGGATGTATTCCCTCGTGAAGTAACTCGATACAATATGGTTACTCGTGTTTATGAATAATGTATGTACAGTATACTTGTGTATGTGTTCATATATATATATATATATATATACATATATATCAAAGGAAAAGGCACGTGATTAACTGGCTATCAGAATGATATATGCAATTGGAGTATTTTGTTAATTTTTTATATTAGAAATAAAAAGTTGTTGATTGAAGTGATGCAGGATTAAAAAGGGTCAGCACAAGACTTGAGAATTTTCATTTAATTTACTTTTAACGTTGTAGTTGTAGATAGTTGATTAAAAGGTAGAAATAGTAAAAGATTCCAATAAGTGTAATATAAATTGCTGACAAGGTTTAGTAAGGTATTTTTAGATGATGGAATGGTGATAATGCCCATTCTAGGATTATATGGTCAGAACGTATACCAAGGAGTGTTTATGGTAGGATTGCCGTTTAGTAAATTAAGACAGGTGATAGAAGTACCGATACGACTGATAGCAGAATAACAGTAGACGATAAGATAACGAATGCGTTGTTTGGATCAGTCTCAGAGGAAGTTTGTCACAAAATCGTTAATGAAACATTGCAGGACGTTGAAAAATCTTATTTGGTCTTCTTTAAAATTACTTGAAGTTTTTATAATTGACTTGCCTTATAAAACCTCTTGCTCATCATTTTATTTAGATTTTTAAATTCGTTTATACATTTAGGGCAATTGAACCACAATGATACAGTTATGACGATTTAACTATACATTTATGATAGCTAAATAACCTTATAATTATACATTTATAACAATTGAAGCAAAAAAAAGAAAGTTATAGTGAATTCTAATGTATTTGAGATACCATGTGTACGGTAGATTTTTTTTTATATATATATAAATTCTGAAACAATTATATTTCCACTTTGGCTGTGGCTTTAAAAGATTAAAGAAAAGAAGCAGAAACAGAATTCAGGGCTGATTACTTCGGACTATCCAATCTCTAAGTGGGTCCTGTGACTAGCCATATTGGGGTTTGAACCGAAACTTAAATGTATTGACGCCTAGGCGCACGATACGCAATTTACATCACTTACAAAATAAAGGCGATATGAATCAAAGTCAATTTCATTAATTTTAAGAAATCCTAAGTTTTACCAGTGAAAAAAAAAGATATAAGACGAATTATGAATTAAAATTATGCCTTTTAGAATGGGACTGGTCTCATTATAAATTAGCTATCACTGGTTTCGGATTCAAAAGTTTATAATATCTAAATTGCCCTTATTGCGATAAGGAGCAATTATAATGATCAGAAATAATTTATGGGCTTGAGTGCGTTCTAATTGACACTATAATCAATTTAATCTCTCTCTCTCTCTCTCTCTCTCTCTCTCTCTCTCTCTCTCTCTCACACACACAAAAGAAATGAAAAACATTTATGGCTTGAGAAAACTAAAAGAATAAGAAACTTCAAGTTTTCCATCACTTTTCCTGCAGGATTATCTAAAAGAGAGTCTATTTCCTGACATTGCACCTGCTCATAATTATCACCAATATATCGCCGTGAAAGTCAATGAGAAAAGCAAGTATAAAACACCTAGCTGATAATGATTTATCCACATGTCTTCTTCCGTATCTCATCTGATTTGTAGTAAAAACTTTATCGCATTTTATTAAAAGAAATAAAACGCTGGAAATCGTGTTTGAAAATCCTCTATTAAAACTTGGTTAACACTTTAATTTTTTAAAGATATCTTGAATATGCACCTGAATTTTATAGACCATTCAATTTACCTTTCTGCCTATATAATGGCGTTCACCTAATTATAATCTTAACCCCCCCCTATTTGCGATTGATTCATTGATAAACCCTTACTATATGGAAAGCCTCAATTAGAATCGGAGTGAAATCTACAGTATCTTAACTTTATATTTCGATAAAGCTAGTCAATTTGCGTTATACGAAAGCAACAAAGGACTCGGTCAAGAGCTTTGCTAAACTTTTCCTCAAATTGAGGGCTTCAAGTGGCTTTTAATGGAGTGTAATCGAGAACAGTCCTGAGTCCTGCATTTTTCATTCTCCTGATAAGTGATATTGATAGAAACCAGAAAAGCTCTTTTACATCTTTATTCACTGGTGATGACTCAGGTTTTACCATGTTAGATTTTTCAGGAAAATATAAGTTTAACATGAGAAATGGAATCTGGTTAATCCCAGGCCACGGGGAAACTGGTAATAATTAATGTGTAGGAATTTGGAATCATACGTTTTGCTAAGAAATTCTGCCATTTTGCTTACCATATCGGCTCTGGGCTCGTCTAGAATGTTGATAAAAAGAAGGGGGAAAAAACCCCACCAGGTGAAAGACCTTAGTGTCGTCATCTTTGATGATCTAATAAGGTCTAATTCTTATACTCATATTGACTGACTGTATAGCAAGCTCCCTTTTGATATCAGAAGGATTGATTATATAAAAGTTTCCCAGAATAAACTAAAGCCTTTCTTTTTTTCGAATTTTTACGATAAGATGGATTTAGCAATTAACACTGATTACACTGTGATCCTGAAAGGATTTATGTATACTGTATGATACTTGAATTACTTATCCAACGAACAAATCTCGTTGGTCCTGGAATATTCTGGACTTCCAGGTGTGGCAGGACCTGTAAAACATCATTCAAAGTTAAAACAAGCTGCAGGGATAGCGAAAATTTTTTCAATAGATATATACTACAAATATACGCCACCCGTCAAAAATAACTGCTACTTATTTAGATATGCACACGCACCCACCTCTCACAAGTGTATGGCTACTCCTTCTCCCCCCTACCCGAGGGATGGAGAGAGCTCAGCGTGACCCGGAAAAGTATATATGTTTATAGCCAGCCATTTGCTCTTTATTATATAGAGGGAGATCAACATCCTATGAATGTCACGAGGATTTGAAAAATTCACATGAATACAGTACTCCAATGCCACCTGTTAGTCAGAACGATGGGCTGTTACGTAATTTCACAAAGAAAGTAGAGCGCTTGCTTGACCTGGTATATTATCGTGCTAGGCTGGAGTGTTGAAACTTGATCAGCATCCAACAAAGCCGCTAACGTTATAGAATATCGTACATCATGAACAAGGCGGCTCAATTGGATTCCGAAACCTATGCTATTCTATCTTTCACAATCTTAGAACCAGACGTAGATACCCATTGCAACTTGAGGCTTTAAAGGCCGTAATTGTTCGTTTGTAGTCACTTACAATCGTTTACAATCACGACTTCTAGCCTCTGACATTGTTCAATTGATGCTTTTATACCATCAGTAATAAACGAGACGAATATGCGATTCCACCTGTCATATGGTGACCCAAATACAGGACCCAATACTTAAAAGGTAAATGGGTCTGGTTTCAGTTCGTTTCATCAGAACAGACGATCACGAGAACGTCAGCCTGGCAACCCAACCACAGCAGTGACCTCCACAGCAAATAGCCTAAGTTCACAGGGATCGATCTGCATCCATGGGAATACTAGGCGACCACGTAAGATCGTTTATAGATGATAGAGGCAAGGGGACAGTACAATGTCCCAGAGACTGACCCTTTTATACACATGATCAGCCCGTAAGCGCTATCAAGCTAGGACCAGGGGAGGCTAGGCAATGGCTGTTGATGGCACAGCAGGTAGATTTAGACTTTCCAAACTCCCCTTCCCTATCGAGATTGAGCGAGTCTCAAACTCCGTCCAACGAATTGCCGGGCAGGGACGTTTCCAGTATGCCACCACAATCCGGTAATTAGATCAAACTCCGGTGTCATCTGGAATAATTTTATTCGGTAACCCGATAAACATAATTTCTGAATTCACGTCAGGTGTAGAAGGCTTTTAACGAGATTCTCTCTCTCTCTCCTCTCTCTCTCTCTCTCTCTCTCTCTCTCTCTCTCTCTCTCTCTCTCTCTCTCATTCCTTTCCTTTAGTACACCTCATTACAGTGTCTTTGTAGCATTCCCTCGGTCGCTAGCTACACTTTACACCATTTTATTTTACCTCAGTTATTGCTTACATTTACCTCAATGTAACACTATTGTTTTATCCTAAATGCAATTGGGGCACTGAATAACCTCACAGGCCCTAACGCTGGGCTATACTGTAAGAATCCCTAAATCCACCCAAATTCTCTTCTACTTATCTCTTCTTCTCTCTTCTACTTTATGTCCGCTTGTTAGAAGAGGGTCTGACGATTGTTTAGAGTCACGTTAGACTCATTTGCTTTTTATTTGATTTCATAGAGACATAATCTGCCTTTGATTTTTATACATGTTTTATTCTGTATTACTGCTGGGCTAATAGTCCAATCTGTTCTGTCGTCATGGATTAAGTATTATGGTTGCCTGTGTCGTCCCCATCCGGAAAAGGGGTACGTATTAGCTTGAGTTTTATTAGGATTTCCGGAATACCGATATTTTATATATATATATATATATATATAATATATATATATATATATATATATATATATATATATATATATATATATATATATACAAATATATATGCATATATATATACATATATATATACACACACACACATATATATATATATATATATATATATATATATATATATATATATATATATATATATATATATATATATACGTATATATATATATATAATTGCTTGAGGGTACAATCTGGCACACCTTTCTGTCTTATCTCTTCCTCTTGTTTTGTTCATTTATTAATATTTACATATGAACTATCTATCTTGATATTGTTACAGTTCTTGAAATATTTTATTTTTCCTTGTTTCCTTTCCTCACTGGGACTATTTTTCCCTGTTGACGCCCCTGGACTTATAGCATCCTGTTTTTCCAACTAGGGTTGTAGCTTACCAAGTAACAATAATAGATAATTTATATAATTACATATATATATATATATATATATATATATATATAGATATATATATTATATATATATTATATATATATTTATTATTATATATATATATATTATATATATGCATATATATATATACATATATGTATATACATACATATAATATATATATATATATATATATATATATATATATATATATATATATATATATATATATATATATATATATATATAATGTACTAAATGCAGAATACTTGTACTTGAATTGAGAAATGTAATAACTTTTTCTTTTTGTAAATGATAAATTTACTGCGTTAACTAAAATAGTGTTTTAGATGACGATTAATAACACTTAAAGTAGAGGATGATTTATTGTAGAAAAAGTTGCACCTTTTTATATTGAGATTGCACATTTCATGGTTAATTAAAAGTGAAATCTTTAATATTATTTATTGCTGCCATCATTAAGAAGTATTAAGCAAGTTTTATTAACTGAAAATATTACGTGTTATATCAATAAAAAAATTACTGAATATCTTTTAATATTTCGTATTGTATAGTAGTGTGCTGTTTGTGAAAAATAAAATTCCCTATGATATTAGTTGAGAATGGTTTCACGTTTAAGGAATGTATTTCTAAGTCTCTTTGTAAAACAAGTTGTCTAGGTAATATCTTGGACACTTTAATTAGGTCTTTCAAAAGTAAATCTAAATTTTCACCAGAATTCCGTTGCGGCATTTTTAATTAGTTCCATCAATGATATTAAAATACCTTGTTGGCAAGGAGAATATTTAATCTAGTCAATGAAAAACATGTAGTTCATCTGTGAAGAATGCCGTGAATAAAAGTAATCATTATTATTATAGTTTTTATTTCTGGGTTAATTTAACCCTTTCCACCAAGTAGGCTGGTATTACCGTGGCCACTTGTATTACCCTGTTATCAGCTCTCTCGCCTCCCCTCCCCCTCCCCTAGAACCCCCTTCCCCTTGGACAGTCCCCTACCTAACCGCTGGCCTTGATTTTCAATAACCGGGGATCTGAAGCCAGAATAGACTTTAATCCTCTTTGATGTGGAATTTTATACTGCCTTTTCTGAAGAATTAATAACATTCGTTGGGAGGGAAGAAAGTTGTAATTTCAGGTCAAAACGGAATTTCGGAAATATAGCTGAAGGTAATCAGTCGCGACTTCTTATCAATGAAATTTATATTAAAATCATTGCTACAGTCTGACAGCTCAACTATTTATACATTGATTCTATATAAAATGAAGTTGTCTAACTTAATTATTATATTTTTTATGAATATTTGAAGAAATTATCTATGTTTAACGCATGGTATGCTTTCTTCGCTTTCCTAAATGTTTTGAAGCATTGGAAAGATTTTACATCATGAAAAAGTTCAATTTTTCCTCATCATGCAACAAAACAGGTCATATTTCTTTGATTTTTTCAATCAGGGTTAACGTATACGTTATGTATTTTTATACGGACTTGACAGCTGTTTGATGTTGAAGGTTTTGTTATAAGAATTTAACCCCCCCTCCACTGTAAGCGAAAAGGAAGGAGAGTTAATTAGGGTTAAGATATTGAGAGTGGTATTACATTAATGGGAGAAAATTAGAACCTTTAGCAGGGTATATATTACGGGTATGTTATTTATAATGTCTTGTTTTTTTCGGGGGAGGGGGGTTGCAATGTTGCTAAACTTCAGAGGTTTGAAACTTGCAGCGAATGTTTTTATGTTGAACAGGCTGACACAAGTCTCTCTTCATAGTTTATTTATGAAAGATCAAATTTAACGTCGTTACTAATCTTAACATATTTTATTTTGATTATTCGTTACTGCTCATGTAATTTGTCTATTTCTTTCAAAACTGGGTTATTTTTTCCTTGTTGGAGCCCCTAACTACGAGTAGAATTGAAATCCCATATGTTATCTATGAATCTCAAATTGGACTTGCATATTTGTATGCATGTCTTTTTTAACCAGTATAAGGAGCTCCATTAAGACAAGTTTATTTTTACTTTTTTGCTTTAGATTATTTACTTTAGGGGCTGCTTTCCTTGTCTTATCACACACAACCTACAAGATCTGTTCATCATATACATTGTTAGGTATTTAGCGTATCAAAGAGCATTATTCTCTTTGTCAAATCTACATTATCGAAGGACCTAGAAAACAAGAAAGTCTTCAATTTCTTCTTGAAAGCCAAGATGTCTAGTCGTAACTTTAAATGTAGGAGGAACTTTTTTTCTCCAAGTTTTGCTTTATTTAAACAAATGGTTCTTTGCTCGGTTGTGACTGCCCTAGAAGGGTAAAGGAAAGGTATGTTAATATTAATCATAGTAAATCTCCTGTACCCATGCTGTTAAAAGACGGCAGTATGTAAGACGGGATTACTCTCCCAATTTGCACCTCAAGAGACGGCGCACAGTGTTTCAAAACTAGTCAAGGTGCTCTCAGCTTGTAAATTTATTCTTGATCAAGTGGTGAGTAGAATGAAGGAGTGACCAGAAATCTTTCTTTCATTACACGTTACTTCTCGAAAGCAATAACTCCATGAACCCGAATTTCACCAGAGAACATTTTTGTAATTTTAACTAAAGTTGCTCAACCTTCCAGAAGTCATTCATATACGTATGACGAAATTTCATCTCCAAAATGTAAGTTATGCTACAAGATACCGTTATCTTCCCTTCTTTAATGAGGCCCCTTGGGACCCAC
>NC_090745.1:1419145-1426645 GCF_036898095.1 Palaemon carinicauda | reverse complement strand
CAGAGATGACCAGGGTTAAACACAGGAACTCGCCTAGCAGCAAGGGTGTGACTGGTTGTGCTTCTTCAGAGCAAGGTGTACCAGTAATTCATGTATTCAACTGTACATCTCTTAAAATAAGTCAAATATAATGGGTGTTGTTCGTAGAATTATAAAATGTGTTTTCCAATCTCTGTAGTGACTTATCTTGACTAAATATGCTTATTGTCTTCCTGAATATACCAACACAAGAAGTGTACCAATCGTCCAATTTCTTTAGCTGAAGTATCTTAACTAAACATGCTTATTGTTTTCCTAAATATACCAACACAATAAGTCTACCAATCATCCATTTTCTTTAGCTGAAGTATCGTCACTAAACATGCTTATTGTCTTCCTGAATATACCAACACAATAAGTCTACCAATCATCCATTTTCTTTAGCTGAAGTATCGTCACTAAACATGCTTATTGTCTTCCTGAATATACCAACACAATAAGTCTACCAATCATCCATTTTCTTTAGCTGAAGTATCTTAACTAAACATGCTTATTGTTTTCCTGAATATACCAACACAATAAGTCTACCAATCGTCCATTTTCTTTAGCTGAAGTATCGTCACTAAACATGCTTATTGTCTTCCTGATTATACCAACACAATAAGTCTACCAATCATCCATTTTCTTTAGCTGAAGTATCGTCACTAAACATGCTTATTGTCTTCCTGAATATACCAACACAATAAGTCTACCAATCATCCATTTTCTTTAGCTGAAGTATCTTAACTAAACATGCTTATTGTTTTCCTGAATATACCAACACAATAAGTCTACCAATCGTCCATTTTCTTTAGTTGAAGTATCGTCACTAAACATGCTTATTGTCTTCCTGAATATACCAACACAATAAGTCTACCAATCGTCCATTTTCTTTAGTTGAAGTATCGTCACTAAACATGCTTATTGTTTTCCTGAATATACCAACACAATAAGTCTACCAATCGTCCAATTTCTTTAGCTGAAGTATCTTAACTAAGCATGCTTATTGTCTTCCTGAATATACCAACACAAGAAGTGTACCAATCGTCAAATTTCTTTAGCTGAAGTATCGTCACTAAACATGCTTATTATCTTCCTGAATATACCAACACAAGAAGTGTACCAATCGTCAAATTTCTTTAGCTGAAGTATCGTCACTAAACATGCTTATTGTCTTCCTGAATATACCAACACAATAAGTCTACCAATCGTCCAATTTCTTTAGCTGAAGTATCTTAACTAAGCATGCTTATTGTCTTCCTGAATATACCAACACAAGAAGTGTACCAATCGTCAAATTTCTTTAGCTGAAGTATCGTCACTAAACATGCTTATTGTCTTCCTGAATATACCAACACAAGAAGTGTACCAATCGTCAAATTTCTTTAGCTGAAGTATCTTCACTAAACATGCTTATTGTCTTCCTGAATATACCAACACAAGAAGTGTACCAATCGTCAAATTTCTTTAGCTGAAGTATCGTCACTAAACATGCTTATTGTCTTCCTGAATATACCAACACAATAATTCTACCAATCGTCCAATTTCTTTAGCTGAAGTATCGTCACTAAACATGCTTATTGTCTTCCTGAATATACCAACACAATAAGTCTACCAATCGTCCATTTTCTTTAGCTGAAGTATCTTAACTAAACATGCTTATTGTCTTCCTGAATATACCAACACAAGAAGTGTACCAATTGCCCATTTTCTTTAACTGAAGTATCTTAACTAAACATGCTTATTGTCTTCCTGAATATACCAACACAGGAAGTGTACCAATCGTCAAATTTCTTTAGCTGAAGTATCATCACTAAACATGCTTATTGTCTTCCTGAATATACCAACACAATAAGTCTACCAATCGTCCATTTTCTTTAGCTGAAGTATCTTAACTAAACATGCTTATTGTCTTCCTGAATATACCAACACAATAAGTCTACCAATCATCCATTTTCTTTAGCTGAAGTATCGTCACTAAACATGCTTATTGTCTTCCTGAATATACCAACACAATAAGTCTACCAATCATCCATTTTCTTTAGCTGAAGTATCTTAACTAAACATGCTTATTGTTTTCCTGAATATACCAACACAATAAGTCTACCAATCGTCCATTTTCTTTAGCTGAAGTATCGTCACTAAACATGCTTATTGTCTTCCTGAATATACCAACACAATAAGTCTACCAATCGTCCATTTTCTTTAGCTGAAGTATCGTCACTAAACATGCTTATTGTCTTCCTGAATATACCAACACAATAAGTCTACCAATCGTCCATTTTCTTTAGCTGAAGTATCGTCACTAAACATGCTTATTGTCTTCCTGAATATACCAACACAATAAGTCTACCAATCATCCATTTTCTTTAGCTGAAGTATCTTAACTAAACATGCTTATTGTTTTCCTGAATATACCAACACAGTAAGTCTACCAATTGTCCATTTTCTTTAACTGAAGTATCTTAACTAAACATGCTTATTGTCTTCCTGAATATACCAACACAAGAAGTGTACCAATCGTCCATTTTCTTTAGCTGAAGTATCTTAACTAAACATGCTTATTGTCTTCCTGAATATACCAACACAAGAAGTGTACCAATCGTCAAATTTCTTTAGCTGAAGTATCGTCACTAAACATGCTTATTGTCTTCCCGAATATACCAACACAATAAGTGTACCAATCGTCCATTTTCTTTAGCTGAAGTATCTTAACTAAACATGCTTATTGTCTTCCTGAATATACCAACACAAGAAGTGTACCAATTGTCAAATTTCTTTAGCTGAAGTATCGTCACTAAACATGCTTATTGTCTTCCTGAATATACCAACACAATAAGTCTACCAGTCATCCATTTTCTTTAGCTGAAGTATCGTCACTAAACATGCTTATTATCTTCCTGAATATACCAACACAATAAGTCTACCAATCATCCATTTTCTTTAGCTGAAGTATCTTAACTAAACATGCTTATTGTTTTCCTGAATATACCAAAACAATAAGTCTACCAATCGTCCATTTTCTTTAGCTGAAGTATCGTCACTAAACATGCTTATTGTCTTCCTGAATATACCAACACAATAAGTCTACCAATCATCCATTTTCTTTAGCTGAAGTATCGTAACTAAACATGCTTATTGTTTTCCTGAATATACCAACACAAGAAACACCCCCATCGTCCATTTTCTTTAGCTGAAGTATCGTCACTAAACATGCTTATTGTCTTCCTTAATATACCAACACAATAAGTCTACCAATCATCCATTTTCTTTAGCTGAAGTATCGTCACTAAACATGCTTATTGTCTTCCTGAATATACCAACACAATAAGTCTACCAATCGTCCATTTTCTTTAGCTGAAGTATCGTCACTAAACATGCTTATTGTCTTCCTGAATATACCAACACAAGAAGCACCCCAATTGTCCAATTTCTTTAGCTGAAGTATCGTAACTAAACATGGTTATTGTCTTGAGTGTACCAACACATTGAGAGGTCTACCAATCGTCCACTATATTTAGCTGAGGTATCGTGACTAAATATGCTTATTGTCTTCCTGAATATACCAATACAAGAAGTCTACCAATCGTCCAATTTCTTTAGCTGAAGTATCGTAACTAAACATGCTTATTGTCTTCCTGAATATATCAACACAAGAAGCCTACCAATCGTCCTATTTCTTTAGCTGAAGTATCGTAACTAAACATGCTTATTGTCTTCCTGAATATATCAACACAAGAAGCCTACCAATCGTCCTATTTCTTTAGCTGAAGTATCGTAACTAAACATGCTTATTGTCTTCCTGAATTTACCAAGACAGGGAGAGAGATATCACTCGTTGCATCTTAACGTCTGGGGGCTTACAAGGGGGAACTATGCTTACAGTTTGTTTGTGTAACAGCGCTGGGAACGAAGGGGATTGGGCTTGTTAGGTAGACTGAAGTCCTAACGGGGCTTTTTCTCCCATACAGTCATTGACAGACTTTGTGTTTATATAAAACCTGCTGTGTTTATAGAAGCCGACAGGATGTGTTAATTTCCTCGTTCTGGGCGGTCTTCCTGTTGCATCTCACGTAATTTTAACCCTTTTTTTATATCAATGGGTAAGCATTCATGGGATTTTTCAGGTGATTATGTTTGTGTTGTATATTTGTTTGTTCCCTTTATATGTATTGTGATTTCTTTTGAGACTTGATTAATCATGATTGTTGTATATTTGTTTGTTCCCTTTGTATGTAGCCTATTATGATTTTGACTTGTGTAATCTTGTATAGCAATTTTTTTCACATTGGTGTTTTTGCTTTCGAATGTGTTGAAGCCTGCTTTTACCTAAATCAATTTTTAACAAAGTCATTTGGATTACTTTTTAGGCCCTAGCATTTACCATTTGATACTAAATGTTTTTTCTTTTAGTTTGGGTGGATTTTTATTCTTAAGTCAACCTTGGTTAGTAAGGAGAGTATTTTGACAAGCGAGCCTCTTGATGATCGTAATTGGTTATAGGAGATTCAATGAGTGGATTAGGTTGGTTAAAAGGGATTAGTCTACACGAACATACATACACACATACATACACACTTACACACATACATACACACTGGCGGAGGCTTTTGTTTACCTGAAGTGTATAAATCAAAATACTGGCGCTGTAGTATTGTGAAAACAAATATAATACAATACTGTTAACTTGAGAGAGAGAGAGAGAGAGAGAGAGAGAGAGAGAGAGAGAGAGAGAGTATTGCAGTCCTAAACTTTTGGTATCTGTTAAGTAACTTTCCCTTCGAATTTTTCTGTTTTTTTTTTCGTCGTTGGTAGGACTTCCATGACCTGTTTTCTTATCAGTGATCGTAAGTCTCTCTCTCTCTCTCTCTCTCTCTCTCTCTCTCTCTCTTTCAGCGTCACCTAACATATGATTATAGCTCTTCGGAAGATGTCTTGATCTGTCCTCGTTTCCCAAATTAATTGAATAGGTACCTGGTAGGCACACGAATGTAGTGCGTCGTTTCCTCCAGTGGAGATTGAGAGAAGTGATATATTTTGAGATATATGTGAATTGTTCTTTGTTTAATCGCTATTTTATATTGGTTTCCTTTTATCAATTATATTTGTCTTACACTGTATGTTGCTTGTTTTTAGGAATAACTCAGTGCTTTAGAATAGTTAGTGTTTAGTACTTGCTTCTTCGTTTGGTGTGTATGTACAGTATACCCTTTTGGAAATCCGTAACAATATTGGAATCGGACGTATTTCGTAACATTTATTAATTCATATGTAAGAATTTCAGCTTTCGATTTATTTAAAAAATTAAGAGCCATATTTAAACAGTTATGTTTTATGGTTGATGTGTATGTACTGAATAAGGTTTATAAAATACGTGTTATTGATATCGGCCATATTTTGTAACCTATGAAATCATAAGTAAGTAAAAACGTCACTTTTTTCATTTCGTATAAAAAGTTAAAAACAATATTGAAACCAGATATATATATATATATATATATACATATATATATATACATATATATATATATATATATATATTATTTGAATAAAATGTAATTCATGCGGGGTGAAATTCAGCTGGCGCAGACAGCAACAGATTGAAACTTGAATTCAAAATACTGTACTCAATAAGACTGTTCAGAGAGCCTAAGGCGATGGAGGGAACGGTCTCTAATGTATTTCAAATTCAGCCTTTTCCTGCCTGCTGCAGCCTGCACCTGTCAAATCACCGTCTGTGGGGACGCAGCCTTGTTGAAGTAGCAGTTATCCTGGTGTAGGTTCGAAATGGGGAAAGGAGAACCGGAGTAAAATTCCTTGTTGTGATTTCTGAGGATAGAGACGACTGGTGAAATTTAACAGAGGCCCTTTTGCGCCAATAGGTGTGGGAGATGATGATGGTGATGGTGATGATTTCTCTGTAGAGGTATTGGTTTGAGTTAGAGGTTTGGTAAGCTGTTGTTATTGTTTCGTTATAACCTTTTCTTTGTAGATGTAGATAATGTTGACTTCAGGCAGCTATTGAGTGCTCAAAATACATTCCCTTGACCTAAAGGTTTAAAGGCTGCTTATGAATGGCAGAGGCAAGGGAGAGTGACATTGCCCTATTAAGTATGACAATGTCTTAAAGACTGACCATATATATAATCAGCGCCCAAGCCTCCTCTCCGCTCCAGTTAGGACCAAGGATGGACAGGCAATGGCTGCTGATGACTCAGTAGATAAACCTATAGGTTCCCCCAAACCCACCATCCTTAACTAACAAGGATGGTGAGGTTGTAACGACCAGAGGAACTAACGAATTTTAGCGGGACCCGAACCCCAGTCTGGATCATGTTCCACACTAAGCCGTGATGGATGTTTAGTTTTCAAGTTCAACAGCATGGAAAATCCTTGCTGACAAAGTTAAGTACAGGAGAGCATCAGCAAAGGTCAGAACTATATAAAATACAACAGGGTAAATTTCACAATTTTAGACTAGAGCTTAATCAGGGAAAATTCTTCAGATGCATTTTCTGCAAGAGTCGTTCGTCAACTCGAAGAATTCCTCTTGCAAGTTATCTGGGAGAAGGTGCAAATCCACAATGAATGGTTTTCTGATAAATTTTGATTCCAATTTTTTTTCTCAGCATATTTAACTATCTAAAAGATTTTTTTTTTTCATCAGCCATCTAAGTACCCCTAGAAATCTACTTTTTGAACCCATGGGGGTTCGTGAACCCCAGGTTGAGAACCTCTGCTCTGGGGCATTGTTCCTGCTTGATGGAAATTGTCACCGTCCCTTGCCTCCGCCATTCATGAGTGGCCTTTAAACCTTTAGGATTGGCTCTTAACCAGTTAATATTTTTGGAAATTTTATCCTTACTAAACCCTACATTATTAAGGATTCTCTCTCTCTCTCTCTCTCTCTCTCTCTCTCTCTCTCTCTCTCTCTCCAATATTACTTAAAACCTTCTTCACATCTATCTTCCTTCCCGTTTCTTTAAAGTTGCATTTTATTGCTGGGGTGCGGTATTATTTTTATCTATTTTAGTGGTGGTAGTGACGACAATCGGTTCTTGCGGTCATTATTAGTAAAGGAAATGTCCCAAGGGTCATAGATATAAATGCGCAAATCTGTCAAATTTGTAATAAAAATGAAATTTTATGCACCAAAAGTTAGCTTAGCTGTTATGGAAATGATGGCAAATGAGTATTTGAAAACAAAGCTATAGGTAAACACTGCCAGTAGAAGAGGTTATACTGGTAAGATATGAAATTTTTTAAGTTCCTAAAATAGTACCAAAAAAACTGAAATTTTCTAACAGTTCCAGAAATACTGCTAAACTATGAAATTTTCTAGCGGTTGCGAAGATAGTACCAAAAACGGAAATTTTCAAACTGTTCTGAAAATAGTACCGAAAACTGAAATTTTCAAGAGTTCCAAAAATACTGTCATAACATGAAATTCTCTAACAGTTCCAAAAATAAGAGGCCTACCAA
>NC_090745.1:1408229-1418645 GCF_036898095.1 Palaemon carinicauda | reverse complement strand
TACATGTAGTCGGTTGTGTGCTTATATACTAATGTTATATATATATATATATATATATATATATATATATATATATATATATATATATATATATATACTAATAGTATAAATACATATATAGACACGTATATACAGAGTGGGCTTTGGCACATTAGTACCAACCAAAATTCGGCTGAATCCCTCGTCAGGCTAGGAGTAGTAAAGAGAGAGAGAAAAAAAACCCTTTTTATGGCTATCCCCCAAATTGGGGAAGTGCCTTGGTATGTATAAATATATATGTATATATATGTATATATAATATATATATATATATATATATATATATATATATACATACAGTATATATATATATATATATATATATATATATACATATATATATATATAATATAATATATATATATATATATATATATATATATATATATATATATATATATATATTCACACACATACCACCTATATCTTCTGCTGATTCCATACAAACTTTGTTAAATCGCTATTCATTTTTGCATTTCTTACTTGCTTCCATTTCATCTTGTAGTTGAGAGAGAGAGAGAGAGAGAGAGAGAGAGAGAGAGAGAGAGAGAGAGAGAGAGAGAGAGAGAGAGAGAGAGAGAGAGTTTATGTATTAGGTGTTTTGTATATTTATTCATGGTATTTGTTTCACATCTACAGGTAATTTACCGAACACTATTTTAAAACTGTGGTAGTTTGTGAACCTGACATGAGCTATTGCCAATTTCTTTTTTTTTTTTGGGGGGGGGGGGAGTGAGGGGGGTCTTGAAACTTATTTTCATATTGTTCATTGTTATAATAACAAAGAATAGTTTATTAATTGTTTGGTCATGATTTTGATTGCAAAACGCTATCATCAGCTAATATGAAATTGTACTTATATCTATATAATAGCCGTTCCCATTTAATGACGAGAGAGAGAGAGAGAGAGAGAGAGAGAGAGAGAGAGAGAGAGAGAGAGAGAGAGAGAGATCTTATTACTGGCACTGTTTGATAATTGTTTTTGGCTTTCAGGCAGTTAAAAAAAGTAGTGTCCGAAGCAATTTGAATAAAATTCCAGCCTTTGCAGATTTGTATCAATTTCATTCTCTGGATAAAAATGTGAATAATTCAACTTTTGATCCGCTTCGGAATATGTGATATCAAAGGATATTAAGGATTTTCGGAAAAATAAGGTTCACTTTGATGGTATATACATTTTTCTGTTTTTTTAATTTTGGAAAAGAATTATGCGTGACTGACTCTTTCCAGAAACTATTATTTGTTGGAATTGTTTGGCGTTTTTGAATTTGTGTATACCAGATTTTTTTTTTTAAATTATATAATTTGAAGTATATTGCAACTATTTAAAGGAAGTCTTCACTTAAAGTTTTACAATAATGCAAATCCACTTCTTATTTCTATGTATTTTGAGTTCAATCATTTATCGGGAATTACGTTTTCCTCCAACTTTTATCTGAAATTACATATTCCTCCAACTTTTTCTCATCAGATATATATTAAATTTTCCTCCAACTTTTTATCCGAAATTACATATTCCTCCAACTTTTTATCCGAAATTACATTTTCCTCCAACTTTTTTTTCGGATATTACATTTTTACTCCAACTTTTTTTTATCGGATATTACATTTTCCTCCAATTTTTTTCCGAAAGTACATTTTCCTCCAACTTTTTTTATCGATATTACATTTTCCTCCATTTTTTTTATCGGGTATTACAATTTCCTCCAACTTTTTTTTATCGGAGATTACATTTTCCTCCAAATTTTTTTATCGGATTTTACATTTTCCTCCAACTTTTTTTATCGGATATTATAATCTCCTCCAGTTTTTTTATCGGAAATTACGTTTTCCTCCAATTTTTTTTCGGAAAGTACGTTTTCCTCCAACATTTTATCGGGAATTATATTTTCCTCCAACATTTTATTGGAAATTATATTTTCTTTCAACGTTTTATTGGAAATTACATTTTCCTCCGAGTTTTTATTGGAAATTATATTTTCCTCCAACTTTTTATTGGAAATTATAGTTTCTTCCAACTTTTTTCATTATCGAAAATTATTTTTTCCTTCAACTTTTTTTTTTATTGGATATTACAATTTCCTCCAATTTTTTATCGGAAATTATATTTTCCTCCGAGTTTTTATTGGAAATTATATTTTCCTCCGAGTTTTTATTGGAAATTATATTTTCCTCCGAGTTTTTATTGGAAATTATATTTTCCTCCGATTTTTTATTGGAAATTATATTTTCCTCCGAGTTTTTATTGGAAATTATATTTTCTTCCAACTTTTTTCATTATCGAAAATTATTTTTTCCTTCAACTTTTTTTTTATTGGATATTACAATTTCCTCCAATTTTTTATCGGAAATTATATTTTCCTCCGAGTTTTTATTGGAAATTATATTTTCCTCCGAGTTTTTATTGGAAATTATATTTTCCTCCGAGTTTTTATGGAAATTATATTTTCCTCCGAGTTTTTATTGGAAATTATATTTTCCTCCGAGTTTTTATTGGAAATTATATTTTCCTCCGAGTTTTTATTGGAAATTATATTTTCCTCCGAGTTTTTATTGGAAATTATATTTTCCTCCGAGTTTTTATTGGAAATTATATTTCCTCCGAGTTTTTTATTGGAAATTATATTTTCCTCCGAGTTTTTATTGGAAATTATATTTTCCTCCGAGTTTTATTGGAAATTATACTTTCCTCCAACTTTTTTCATTATAGGAAATTATTTTTTCCTCCAACTTTTTTATTATTATCGGAAATTATATTTTCCTCCAACTTTTATCGGAAATTACATTATCTTTCCAACTTTTTATCGGAAATTACATTATCTTCCTAACTTTTTATCGGAAATTATATTTCCCAACATTTCTTCGGAAATTGTATTTTCTTCCAACTTTTTATTGGGAGTCACATTATCTATGTAAAGCACTGCACTAGTCTAGAATTGCATGTGCACAATATTTAAATTTTTAATCCTAGCATATATCAAACATTTTTGTATTTTACGGTAAATCTTGCTCACAATATCATGGTTGACGTTTGACATTTGGCGGAAATTTGCTTTGAGTCTATATTGACTTTAAAGCTGGTATTTTTTTTGTTATTCGTCTGAAAAATACTAGTTTTTTCTAAATACATTTTTACACTATGTATTTGATGAATTAACCTATACCAGAAACTTAAGTAAATTATTCGTTTGTTTTTTAAATTTATTGGATTTTTCTCAGAAGGTGAATTAAATTTATGGTTATAGGACAAACCATATATATATATATATATATATATATATATATATATATATATATATATATATATATATTATACATACATACATATATATATATATATATATATATATATATATATATATACATACATACATATATATATATATATATATATATATATATATATATATATATATATATATATATATATATATATATATATATATACATACATACATACATACATACAGACACCAGACTAATTAGAAGAGAACCTCTTTAAGCCAGAAGGAAAGCAATAGGGGTTCTAACAAATAGGACGTAATATCTCCTAAATTGATGTTGCCTTTTATTTTGTTACTTGGTAACCAAAGGTACTTCTTTTTCAGCCTTTTGAAGGCTTGTATTGACGTGAAAATGTTCTCCATGAGAGAGAGAGAGAGAGAGATGAGAGAGAGAGAGAGAGAGAGAGAGAGAGAGAGAGAGAGAGAGAGAGTAGTTTTTGCGATTCAGAGGAGGGGAGAAGCTGTCTTAAGGACATAAACAAGCGTATTAACGGAAACCAGAAGAGAAAAGTATCAAGGGGAAAAGAGGGGAGTAGAAAATGCTGATTCCTCTCTCTTGAGAGAGAGAGAGAGAGAGAGAGAGAGAGAGAGAGAGAGAGAGAGAGAGAGTTTATCAAATGGGGGTTGTCATGGTAGCAATATTGCTAAGGGCACTGTCCTTTCTCTCATGGGGTTGTTTATGGTACAAACCTTATTGGGAACTTCACTATAGCTAGCTTCATTCCATCTGGTTAGAATGTTTTCCATTTTTATGATATTTTCAAGACATTGGATTAAACCTTTCATTCCATCTGGTTAATTTTTTTTCGATTTTTACTATATTTTAAGACAAATCGGATTTAAAGCTTATTGTATCTTTAGAAATATTTTAGCATAAAGTTATCATTAGAAATTGAGTCATATTACCTATAGATGGTTTACCTATAGTTTATTAGCTGACATTGGGAGGTTTATGGCAGATGCTTGTTGGGAATCTCACTATAAATGTTCTCTCTCTCTCTCTCTCTCTCTCTCTCTCTCTCACTCTCTCTCTCTCTCTCTCTCTCTCTCTCTCATCTCTCTCTCTCAATCCTTCGTAATCATAAAAGTTCAAGAAATATATATATTCTCTCTCTCTCTCTCTCTCTCAATCCTTCGTAATCATAAAAATTCAAGAAATATATATATTCTCTCTCTCTCTCTCTCTCTCTCTCTCTCTCTCTCTCTCTCTCTCTCTCTCTCTCTCTCTCTCTCTCTCTCTCTCTTTTCACGCATATACATACATCCCCAAGTTTTACTATTAATACCGAAGAAAATTCACCCCTTGTTCCATCTATTGTAACTCCGCCTTGAATGGAAAAGGGGCTGCTGAACATCTTGCCTTTAAAAGCGATTAATCTTTTTTTCCCCTCTAGCCAAGAACCTCTCATCTCGATGCTGGCTTGATTTATCATATGACTGAGACAGCTATTTTAATATAGGGTTGAGCTACGTAATATCCTCCTCCTGTGAATGGTATGATGACCCTGGTTGCACATGTGAACTAGTTTTTTGCCCTCGACAAAATCTTAAGATTATGCGAAGGGTATGTATTCAGCCCTGTCGTAGTTTATTATTTGTGAGCAACGTTACACAAAAACTACTGTACTGATTTTGATCAAACTTGGTAGCTATGTTGGGGATGGATCTGTTCGTTTATTTTTTTGCGAGCAGCTTGACACAAAAACTACTGTACTGATTTTGATCAAACTTGATAGCTATGTTGGGGATGGATCTGTTCGTTTATTTTTTTGCGAGCAACTTTACACAAAAACTACTGTACTGATTTTGATCAAACTTGATAGCTATGTTGCGGATGGATCTGTTCGTTTATTTTTTTGCGAGCAACTTTACACAAAAACTACTGTACTGATTTTGATCAAACTTGATAGCTATGTTGGGGATGGATCTGTTCGTTTATGATTTTGCGAGCAACTTTACACAAAAACTACTGTACTGAATTTGATCAAACTTGATAGCTATGTTGGGGATGGATCTGTTCGTTAATTTTTTTGCGAGCAACTTTACACAAAATCTAATATACCGATATTAACCAAACTTAGTAGCCATGTTGGGGATGGATCAGTTCGTCGTTTATTTTTTTTTTTGAGTAACAAAAAAAAAAAAAAAAAAAAAAAAAACTACAGTACTGATTTTGCCCAAACTTAGTAGCCTTGTTGGATATGACCTAAAGATGGATCTGTAACATTTTGGATGTAAGTACATCGCAGTACAAGTACGCAGCAGTACTTTGATAAAATCGCAATGTTAATTGAATGGCAAATATCTTGTTGGTGTTTTAGGAACATTACGCAAAAATGAATGAACCAATTACAGCTAAACAGTGTGGGTATGGGGTGTATGTACTAAGGACAAATCCATTACATTTTGAAGAAAATACATCGAAGTACAAGTACGCATTGGGGTTAAGAACACAATAAAACTGCATGGTGTGGCGATGGCATGCTCTCTACCGATTGCCACTCTAGTTTTTGACATTGGAGGTGAAAAGTTTAAAATTGATAAGTGTCTGTGAGTAGTGTGACAACAATGGTTATTTGAGCATCGTGACTGCTTCGAAACAACTCACGCTGCCGCGAGGAACATTGTAACCTGGAGGGAAGAGCAGCTTAGTAAAGTTTTTTTTTTTTTTTTTTTTTTTCTTCTTAAGGTGAAAAAAGAGTAAGGGCAGTTAGCTAACCATGGTAGGGAATAGTTTGGCAAATCAAGTATTAGTAAGAGTGATGTAAAATGTGCTTTAATGAAAAATTTAGTTATATAAAAGGTACATTTTATATGGTCGTAAAGTTAATTTAGTACAATTTGTCTTATTCTCTTTTTACTCTTTTTACAGTACTCATGGCTACCGGCGTGGTATTTTTTGATGCTTGGGCTAATCCTTGTGGATTTTGTAAAATGGCTTGGGGTGGGGTGGGGTTCGGGCGACCTAGTGAGGGGCTTTTTAGGAACAGCTAAATGGTAGAGTTATTTGACATAAATGATGATCGAGATATTCGTGAAAATTGGAAGAAGAAGATGACTCCCAAAATAGGACGCTGTCGGGGATAAATGGAAGGGTGTGGTTTGGGTTTTTTAAGGAGGAGAATGGTGTATATTAGGGTCTCCAGGTTGATGGGGGGCGCCACCAATTTCGAGGTTGGACAGGCAGTGGTTAGCGGGGCTGGTGGAGCAGTGTAGATGAGCTTCCTTAAGTGGTCGAATGCGTGGGCCAATCATCTTCGGCACAGTGGCAGGAAATTGTGGAGGGCCGTAGGCATTATTTCACAAGAATTCCAGACTCTAGGAGTTCTGATGGGTATTTCATGCCTCGTGTTGATTGTCCATAAGTAGAAGGCACGAATGATGAACAGGTTTTAGTTTACTCTGTTTTTTTTTTTCGGGTTTTAGACATGAAGTTACAAAAGTCGTGTTATTTGTTAGTTTTTGGTTATATTACGGTCTGCATTTTTTTTTTTACAACCACGCTTAAAGGTAAACGATCCAGTTCCAGTATCATCCGAAGAGATGCGGACCAGAACGTCAGCCTGCTAGGCCCACATACCCACTGTGGTGTCAAACCACAGCAGTGGCCTCCCCAGTAAACAGCTCAAACTCATGGTTTCTGGCTGGGATCGATCTGCTGCCATGCAAATGTTAGGCGAACGCTTTACCACTTTACCAGCCAGGAGACTACTTAATTTTTGAAATTTGGATTTCTTTGGGCTTTATTCTACTTTCGTCACTCTTGTTGCCTCATTATCTCCATGATTAATAGCCAAGTAATTTTTATTCCCAAGTTTTCCGTGTATTTACGCCCCGCCCCCTTTTTTTATTTAGTGGGGATACCTTAACTTTGTGAAAGGGTTTGCGTCTCGCCATGATCAGCAAAGCTGTACTAGTTAAGGCCTCCTATACTAGGTTGGTTTTGCTATGGGCGATCAGACGAAAGTCTCCCACCATCATCAAACTTTACTGGCCAGCGGTGATGATGAAAATTGTCCAAACCCCTTACATTAATAAGGGCATGTCTGAAGCCTTTGTCCTGCAAGGGACTAGAACCAACTGCATTTATCCTTGTTGTTATAAATTGGAGACTAATGAAATGCGTATTGTTATAAATTGGAGACTAATGAAATGCGTATTGACAAATGTTTATCTAAACTAGAACTTTATTCTCTCGCGAAATCTGGAGCGTGTTAAATAAGCCTTAAAATTTCTATTTAACTCCTCTCGTAAATACCGTCAAATTTTGAAAATGAATCATTTAATGCTAAAATTAATGATAAAAAAATAAATTTTTCGACAGCAGATTTCAGATGTTAAAGCTCTGAATTTTGGTTTAAATATTTCATGTACTCCTACACTAATTAATTTCCATTGGCTGCCCATTAAAGCGAAAATAGTTTAAATTATGTATAATACGCGGACTTACAAAATGCCCAAGAAAATTGCTTCATTATGCAGTCAATAAATCGTGTTGACACGAGAATAGTTACAGATGGTTTCAAACTATTAGAACCTAGATATATGTCTACTGTAGGCAGTCTAGAGCCTTTAAATATGCGACCCCGAGATTTACAGTAAGCTCCCACTAGACATCCGAAAGACTAAAGATATTAAGGCTTTCAAGAATAAACTGAAGTCTTGTTTTCCAGTTGCTTCGATAGTGTGGAGTTAGCAATGAGTTAGCTATAAACGAGCATAATGTTGAATGCTTTCGAACGAACATGATAAAATGACTGTGCAGGTCCTGTAGAGAGTAGGGTTCCCCTTCTGTATATGCCCAGAAAAGCAGCCCTTAAAGTAGATATTATCCTTTCAGAAATGTTCGCAGCAAGAGTCCGTGTCGTGTACATTATATTTGCCTTCATGTTGGTTCTGCTTTATAGAAGTAACTTCATAACTAACTACTAAATTATACAATTTTGTGTCTAATTCTACATTGAACTTAACCAATATTTTGTTTTATTATCTTAAGTTCTTAAACTCCAAGACCCACTTAGATATTCTCTCTCTCTCTCTCTCTCTCTCTCTCTCTCTCTCTCTCTCTCACTCTCTCTCTCTCTCTCTCTCTCTCTCTCTCTCTCTCTAATATATATATATATATATATATATATGTGTGTGTGTGTGATATTACAGCAATATACACCAGTTCTAGTGTGAACATTTTGCATACAATGCCTGCCATCAGTAAATATTACCACCTCTTTCATTCCTCATTACTTTTCATCTAGTAGCCGTTGGTGATAACCCTCTGGTTATAAAAAGGGTAATTAGTGGCTATTAGCGGAAAGCTCATTACCATTAGGAAACAGAACCTAAATGATAGCCACAATAATGGACCCATTTTCGTTGATTTTGCTAATGAGACTTGTAAGCAGCGGGGTTACTACAGTACAGGCCAGGTCGTTTCATAGCAGGGGGCCGCCCCTTTTAATAGGCTGAACGGAGATGGGGCGGAAGATGGAAGGAGAAAGAATGGTTAATAGAGATAGGAGGTGGGGAGGTGATGACGTCTGAGGTGGTTGTAGTGGTCATCAGTTTCAAGTGGATTCTCAGTTGGGTGTTTTTATTCTGAGCATGGAGTATTTTAAGTAGGTCGAGGGCAATGGCTCCTCAACATTCAGGTCTGCTTTGATAATGTATCTTTTAACAAAATTATACGTGTATGGTTGTCCTGAAAATTAGATCGTTGCATATGCAGATGATGCTACTCACATTGCTCTAATTGAATTTCCTGAATGTAGATATGGGGTTACTGAATCTCTTAATAAAAGTGGCTCCTCAACATTAAAGTCTCTTCTTTGATAATGTATCTTTAACAATATACACGTATGTGGTTTGGCCTAGAAAACAAGTTCTGTATATGCAGATGATGCTACTCTCGTTGCTTTAATTGAATCTGAATGTAGATATGGGGTTGATAAAATTGGCTCCTCAACATACAGGTCTCTGCGCTGATAATTTATCTTTAACAATATACACGTATGTGGTTTGGCCTAAAAACAAGTTCATTGCATATGCAGATGATGCTACTCTCGTTGCTTTAATCAAATCTGAATGTAGATATAAGGTTACTGAATCTCTTAATAAAAGTTGCTCCTCAACATTCAGGTCTCTGCTTTGATAATGTATCTTTAACAATATACACGTATGTGGTTTGGGCTAGAAAACAAATTCATTGCATATGCAGATGATGCTACTCTCTTTGCTGTAATAAGATTTCCTAAATGATAGATCTGGGGTTACGGAATCCCTCAATAAAGATCTAGCTAAAATTAGTGCAGGGGGCAAATTAAGAAGTTGAACCCGAACAAAACGCAAGGTATGATTTTTAAGTAGGTCAAGGACATTGGCTCCTCAACATCCATATCTCTGCCTTGATAATGTTTCAATAGCTATATAAAACTCCTTTTAAAATTTAGACTCCTTTTAAAATTTTAGATGTTATTCTTGATTGCAAATTAATTTTGACGAACACATTCGGTCTGTTTCTTCAGTTGCATAAAATATTACTTTATTACGATTCTTATGATTTTCAGGTGATTAATCTAGCTCGAAGAAGTGTTTTAGTTCTTGAATTCTACCGTGTTTCGAGTATTATTCTCCTGTTTGTTCTAAAGCTGCTGACTCTCATCTTAATGTGCTGTACAAAAACTTGTGGTCCATTGAATGTCTTATTTCTTAGTTCTTTGTGCATGTTGCATATGATTTTTCTTAGTTCTGACCATCCTTTGTATTCACATCTTCCCAGAGTGTATCATCCCGTGCGTAGTACTGGGTATGCAGTTAATTCTAAGTCTCCATCGTAAGGCTCAACACCACGTAGTATTCTGGAAGTTTTATTCCAACTATAACCAGATTGTGGAATAATCTTCCTAGTCTGTCAGTCAAATCACTGGTACTTCAGAATTTCAAATTTGTAGCGATTTTCTCTTCATAGTTTATTACAGATCCATTTCAGTATTGTTACTGATTTTAAGATATAGTGTAATTTTTATTCATTACTTCTCATATATAGTTTATTTCCTTATTTCCTTTCCTCACTGGGCTGTTTACCCTGCTGGATCCTGCT
>NC_090745.1:1398229-1403229 GCF_036898095.1 Palaemon carinicauda | reverse complement strand
CCCCATCCCTTCAAGACTTAGAAAAATGCTGATTATGTAACGAATACATTCCAATATCCTTCGAAGGTCAAATAAACAATAAAAGTGGAAGGGAGACGCTTGTGTCTTTTACTGTAGACGTGGTCTCCCATCTCTCGGCTTAAAAGATTAAGATTAATGTGAGATAGTTATACACCGGAAAATTGCTTGATGGGGATTGGTCATCAGATTACTTAAGGAGACCTAATTTTATTTGACTTTTATTTCGAATTATGAAGTCTGTATTATACTGTGTTCCATGGAAGCTGACTGAGTGTGTTGTAGACTGGTGGAATTTTCTCTTGACTGCACAAAATTTGACGAAATTTCCATTGACAGTTAGGCAGACATTTAAAGACAATAATAATGATATTAAAAGTAAGGTGGTTGTTGTTACTATTATTATCATTATCGTTATTATTTTAATCATAGTCTACAGAAACTGGTAGTTCTTCTTCTTCTTCTTCTTCTTATTATTATTATTATTATTACGCAATGAAATTGTTCTAGTTATATTATTTTGCCTTCTAGATGAAATTAGATTTCATCCTAAGATTATGACCGCTGAAATTAAAAGAACCTTCGTCTGGGGGAAAGTTTTGATTACTTCATGGATCTTTTCAATTTTCTGTGCAATTAGATAACAGACAACAGGGAAGAAGCTATTTTTTATCCTTTGAAAAAACAAAGCTCGCTCATGAATGGCAGAGGCAAGGGACAGTGACTTTGCTCTATCAAGCAGGACAATGCCCTAGAGACTGACCACATAGCCTATACATATGATCATCTCCCAAGCCCCCTCTTCGCCCAAGCTAGGACTAAGGAGGGCCAGGCAATGGGTGCTGATGACTCAGCCGATAGGACAAAGCCCTAGAGACTGACCATATATACATGAGATCAGTGCCCTAGCCCCCTCTCCACCGAAGTTAGGACCAAGGAGGGCCAGGAAATGGCTGCTGATGACTCAGCCGATAGGACAATGCCCTAGAGACTGACCATATATACATGAGATCAGTGCCCTAGCCCCCTCTCCACCGAAGTTAGGACCAAGGAGGGCCAGGAAATGGCTGCTGATGACTCAGCCGATAGGACAATGCCCTAGAGACTGACCATATATACATGAGATCAGTGCCCTAGCCCCCTCTCCACCGAAGTTAGGACCAAGGAGGGCCAGGAAATGGCTTTTGATGACTCAGCAGATAGACCTATAGATTCTCCCAAACCCCCCTCCCATCTTTAGCTCACAAGGATGGTGAGGTTGCAGCCACCAAAGAAACTAACGAGTTTGAGCGGGAATCGAACCCCAGTCTGGCGTTCACCAGTCAGGGACGTTACCACATCGGCTACCGCATGATTATAGCTTACTTGCAAACGTATTTGGTAGATCACTTTTAATTGTTTTTTTTTTTCCTTTGCAGGTATGTTTTGTGGAGGATTCCAATTCTGTTTTGCAATGCGAGATTGTTCTATTTTGTGTGAGTATAGTCTGTCTGTTTTCTTTCCTTATTTGGATTTTCCGAATTGATTTTTTTCGTATATTATGATACACTTGTACGCGACCCGTCAAAAAAGACTTAAATATTTAGATATGTGCACACAAGCACAAGCATCCCCACTCACCAGGGTATGACTACTCCTTCTCCATCCTACCCGTGGGACTGGGTGAGCTTAGCATGACTGGAAATATATATATATATATATATATATATATATATATATATATATATATATATATATATATATATTTATTTATATATATATATATATATATATATATATATATATATATATATATATATATACAGTATATGTAATATGTATATATGTATATATATAAAATATATATGTGTGTGTAAAACCAGACATTTGCTCTTTATTATATAGGGTAATTCTATCTTTTTCTATTAACGTATCATATTTTCTCTTTCGCCTATATGTAGTTATTTATATAACTTTTTTTTTCTTTTTTTTTTTTTTTTTACACCACTCCTCAAATACCTCGTACCTACGTAGAAGCTCTCCCTACCATTTTGTGGAGATGAATAATTAATCAGTGTGTTTATATGGGATAATTATTCAATGTGGTTATGGGAGAAATAATTTTTCGGGGGGGGGGGAGTTGTTATACGATAATGCTTTGGTCCCCTCTTGCTGTCTTTTTGGATATGTATATTTGACAGGTGATATGGCAAGTTGTTAATGACATATGGAATTACATGATTACCAGTCCTGTAAACGATAGGAGGGCATTTGTATAATCTCTCTCTCTCTCTCTCTCTCTCTCTCTCTCTCTCTCTCTCTCTCTCTCTCTCTCTCGACGACTAAGGGGGCAGCTAATAGAGGCATTCAAAATTCGTAAAGGAATAACAAATGTAGATCACAACAATCTATTCACGCTAAACACAAATCAGTCCTTAGGTAACAGATGCAAACTGGAATTGAAAAGATACAACACCACTCAATGTGGAAATTTCTTTCCGTATAAATTAGCAAATACTTGGAATAAACTTCCAGCGGATGTAGTGAACAGTAGCACGGTAAATGAGTTCAAGAATAAGTTAGACAAGATCATAAGAACTCTCTAAATGTTAGACTAAATCGCTCAACCAAAGAGCAAATGGAGTCTCCGCGGGTGGACTAGAAAGTCATTGAGACTTCCAAAATCCTTCTCTCTCTCTCTCTCTCTCTCTCTCTCTCTCTCTCTCTCTCTCTCTCTCTCTCTCTCTCTCTCTCTCTCTCTCTCTCTCTCTCGATCTTCCTAGGATATCTTCATTACTGGACCACAGTCCAAATGGAAGTCGCTTGGGACTACTAAAGCCCTAATGAGGGTATGAAGAGCTTAATGAAATTCCACGACAGGTCAGTTGGGCTTTGGAAAGGCGTGGCTTGGGGGGGCGGCACTCCCTCCAAATGGGGTAACAGAACAACAACAGTATTAAGAGGCTGATATGTGAAAATAGACCCATCTGGGGCTTATATGAAAACATTCTGTTTAACACGAAAAATACCAAACCTGTTATTGTAAAGACCAGGAGTTTTTGAAGAATGGAGGGAGGGGGTTAATCGCTATCTTGTGGCAGGTTCAGGAAACTTGGTCAAATAAATTTTTGTGTTTGTGAAATTTTGCAAATATAGGTTTTTAATTTTTTGTAAAAAAAATTTTTCCGAATTCCACAATTTCATATTATAAATCTTGTTTTCTTAGATATTTGAGGTTTAGAATTTGCGTATCTCCATTGTTTACGTTTTCCAAATAATTTTGGTTAACCCTTGTTGCCAACTGAAAAAACAATGCAGACATAGGGGAACCTTCTAAGAATGGCAACGCTGTAGTGCACTTTTGGAAATTATTGACTAAATCGCAGTTGCTAGCTTGAAGTGTATTTTGAGGACATTTGTAGTACTGTGCTGTAGTTTACCTTCAAGACTACAGAACTAAACTTCGAAAAGGGCATTTCTAGACTTGATGTCTCTTGTGGTATTCAGTTTATAGGATGTCTTTTGTAATAGTCCTTCTAGGCCTTTAGGGGATGATTTATTTGGGTTGTGGTGGCCGATGTGGTAACGTCCCTGACTGGTGAACGCCAGACTGGGGTCCGAGTCCCGCTCAAAACTCCTTAGTTTCTTCGGTCGCTGCAACCTTACCATTCTTGTGAGCTATGGATGGGAGGTTTGGGGGAGCCTATAGGTCCATCTGCCGAGTCATCAGCAGCCATTGCCTGGCCCTCCTTGGTCCTAGCTGTGGTGTAGAGCTGGCTTGGGCGCTGATCATATGTATATAATGCCAGTCTCTCGGTCATTGTGCTGCTTGCTAGGAGAGTGTCACTGTCCCTTGCCTCTGCCATTCATGAGTGGCCTTTAAACCTTTAAACACACGTGCTTCTGGTAGTAACGGGACACAGCTGACGTCCCAACTTATGAATGAAATCCATGAATGGAGGATAATCAGTCTACGGTTAGCCTGTTGGCAGGGCCTGGGTTTCTTTTATTCTTTAGGAGTGAATATTATATAGGTAGTCGTTGCTTTATTATAAACGTACATTATTCTATAATTTGCATAATCAATTTGCTGTAATGTATTGAGATTATTACCTTGATCGTCTTTTTAATTGTCCATAATTACTTGAGAAGCAATACTGTCATTTCTGTCGTTAATACTTCATCCTTCATTCTTCTCCTCTTACCTTTTATTGTTTCCTCTGTACTAAATTTTTGCTGTTGTTTTAGATTGCCAAGCACGGGCTCTTACACACTTGTAGCCCAGCAGCCTATAGCTTTGAGCTAGAAATTTACACATTGTGCTTTTCCCCCATTTTTATAGCTTTTTCATTTATATTTTGAATAAAAATCAATTTAAACTAAATTAAATGTCGTATCCCTTCTCGTTGAAATATCCAAAAACTGAATTGATTTTGGTTTTTGGCGACTACTTTCAGTTTTTTTTTTTTTTTGTGCCTGGTACTGGAATTGTATAAATAAGTCCGATGGTTCGAGAGAAAAAAAAAACATCGGTTACTGTCCCATTCATCCTTTTTAGCTAAATCACGTGCCCGTGTACTAACGAACTTTGACACTCAACTTCCTTTTAGTTTTCACGACACTAATCTTCTTCCGGTGACACTTCGCACACTAGATCACAGAAAGGATGTCCTGTGTGGCGCTTACGTTATTTATTTGTTCCAAGAACTCTTTGAGAGACTTAAGGCGGGTTTACACGGCCGAACAGCTCGCCGAGCCCGGTTGTCGAATTTACTTGTAGAACGGCTCGAAGAGCTTTCAGACAGTACATCGAACCTCTGTGCCTCGTGCTAAAACAACGTCAACATGTCTCTCGACCAGGACGATTTGATAGCCATTGCTTTAGCAGTGGCACTAAGAAGGAAAAAAAAGATCTAAGTGTACGAAGGATTGGCTACTAAAAAGAGAGAAATTTTCACACACAAACTTGCTTGTTGCTTTAAAATTAGAGCCAGATGACTGGC
>NC_090745.1:1380729-1393229 GCF_036898095.1 Palaemon carinicauda | reverse complement strand
GAGACAAACTGGAAGCTGTGTCTTGTATGTCAAGAGGAGACAACAGAGTCACTTGTCTGCCCAGTACTGTCTAAACGCCGAGACCCTGGGAGTGGATACACGACAATGGCTGCAAACTTGGTCAAATTTGATGAACTCGGAGAACTGCCAAGAACTGTTCAGTTACAGAGACTAGATGAAGGACAAGGTGTTGAGGCGACAATGGTTGCCCACCAGGCCAAGTGGCATAAAACATGTATGCTCAAATACAATAACACAATGCTACGAAGAGCAGAGAAGAGACGCATCGCAAGCAGCTCAGCATTTGATAGTACTGACAATGTCCAGGCCAAGCGCGCCAGAACACACTCTTCAGAAGCCACTACCAGCGGCACCTCCTGCTTTTTCTGTGGAAAGTCTGGCACAGAGACCCTACATGAAGTAACAACCTTCCAGGTGGACACACGCGTACGGAAGTGTGCAGCGCAAGTTGGGGACAATGAACACATAGCCAGGCTCAGCATGGGTGATATGGTGGCTCTGGAGGCCAAGTACCATTCCAAGTGTTTGTTGGCTCTTTACTATCGTGCAAAGACCACTGTAGAAGCCGAGCAGAAAACTGACCATGAAGGTGTAATGTCAAGAATCGTACTGGCTGAACTGGTCCTGTATATCGAGGAAACCCACCTAGAAGAGGGCACCACCCCAGTCTTCAGACTCGCAGAACTTGTAAAGCTATACACAACAAGAATGGAACAGCTCGGGGTTGTTTTGTGCCAGAAAGTTAATAGCACAAGGCTGAAAGAGCGCCTGTTAGGCCAGATACCAGGCCTGAGATCCCACAGCAAAGGCCGAGATGTTTTACTAGCGTTTGATGAAGACATTGGTGAAGCGCTAGGCAAAGCCTGCGAGCAAGACTGTGACACTGAGGCAGTTCACCTTGCGCGTGCTGCACAGCAAGTGTTCATCCCATACGTTGTACAACGTTTCCAACATGTATCACGTCTTGACCTTGTGTGGGACAGCTACAGAGCAGATTCCCTGAAGGCATCAACCAGAGAACAGCGTGGAAAGGGAGTACGTCGGCGTGTTGTCGACTCAGCAGTCATACCAGGAAATTGGCAAAGTTTCCTGCGAGTTGATAGCAACAAAGTGGAGCTCTTCAGCTACCTCTCCACCATGCTTGCAGAGTCCTTTCAAGAAGAAGGCAAGGAACTGGTCGTCACTGATGGGGAGCAGGTGATCTGTGTTCCACAGCAAGAGGATGTCAACTCACTCGCACCATGCAACCAAGAAGAGGCAGACACCCGCATGATGCTACATGTAGCACATGCTGCACAACATGGTCACCACCAGATACAGGTTCGAACAGTAGACAGTGACGTCGTGGTCCTAGCAGTGATGGTAGTCCAGAAACTACCAGCTGGAGACGAACTCTGGGTAGCCTTTGGGACAGGCAAGAACTACCGCTACATTGCAGCCCATGAAATAGCTTCCTCCCTTGGTCCAGAGAAGGCATGTGCTCTTCCAAGGTTTCATGCCATCACAGGGTGTGATACTGTGTCAGCCTTCGTCGGACATGGGAAGAAATCTGCCTGGGCAACATGGAACACGCTGCCAGAACTCACTGATGCCCTGCTGAGTCTGGCAAATGCACCCACAAGCATCCAAGAGGATACAATGCATGTCATCGAGAGGTTTGTCATACTCCTGTATGACCGCACAAGCAAATGCAAGGACGTCAACAAGGCGAGAAAGCAGCTCTTTGCAAAGACGAACTCTGTTCAGAACATCCCGCCAACCTACGCTGCTCTGGAGCAGCATGTGAAGAGATCTGCCCTTCAGGGTGGTCATGTCTGGGGCCAGGCATTGGTACCAACGCCCGTGCTCCCTCCACCAACAGACTGGGGCTGGCATCGGAGTGATGATGGGCTCTACACACCACTCTGGACCACACTCCCTGAGGCATCCAAGGCCTGCTATGAGCTGGTGTCTTGCGGATGCAAGAAAGGCTGCAAAAACCGCTGCAAGTGCAAGAACGCTTCACTGCAATGCACTGGTCTATGTTTCTGTGAAGGCGAATGCCAGTAGATTGGGACAGAAAACTTGCTAACCAACATTATGATCTGTAGACATTCATAATTCTGGTGACCAGATTTGAAAAGTTCGGAATCATAATTAACATAGTGTAGCAAAATCTACGTTATTGTATTACATGTATGTACTGCAGGATTACACAAGTACTGTGCCTAGAGACTGGGCTTTTGGTCGACTATATAACTACAATCTGACCATACTGTAAACTTCCCGTACTCTGTGTATTATTTTGACTAGCAATTTTGCCAGCAATTTGAAATAAAAAAGCAACTTGAGCAATTAAAGTGTGTTCCTGAAATCAGGTACTGGTTATTAGAGGTATTATGTCATTGAGTATTGAAATCTTCATCAAATGTCCACTTTTTCCACAAAATGGCGGCCAGTTTGGGGGCCATTTTTGAGAAGATTCATCTAAATATCTGTTAAACATTTATTGATGTTAATTCTGATGTAAAAAAAGGGAATTTTGGCCCATCTAGCACCAAACTAACGACACATAATGAAGTCTATGTAATGACGCTAATGTTAAATGGCGGCCATTTTGAACAATGGCCGCCATATCTTCCTAAGGGCTAATCTTGAATGCCTCCATATCCAAAAATGTTTAGAATATATTAATCTACATGTGTGCCAATTTTGGTGCTTTTAGACCAATTTGAACAATTGGTCTGCTATGCCGCTGTACTATTATTATTATTATTATTACTTGCTAAGCTACAACCCTAGTTGGAAAAGCAAGATGCTATAAGTCCATTATTATTACTTGCTAAGCTACAACCCTACTTGGAAAAGCAAGATGCTATAAGTCCATTCTTATTATTATTATTATTACTTGCTAAGCTATAACCCTAGTTGGAAAAGCAAGATGCTATAAGTCCATTATTATTATTATTACTTGCTAAGCTACAACCCTACTTGGAAAAGCAAGATGCTATAAGTCCATTATTATTATTATTATTATTATTATTATTATTATTACTTGCTAAGCTACAACCCTAGTTTGAAAAGCAAGATGCTATAAGTCCAAGGGCTCCAACTGGGAAAAATAGCCCAGTGTGGAAAGGAAACTAGGAAAATAAAATATTTTAAGAACAGTAACAACCTTAAAATAGATATTTCCTATATAACCTGTAAAATATTTTGATAAAACAAGAGGAAGAGAGATGAGATAGAATAGGAAGATCATTCCAAAACTTGGTCACAGCTGGAATAAAACTTCTAAAATACTGTGTAATATTGAGCATCATTATTGAATTGCAATTTACTCAGCTGCCTTTAGTCTATTGCTCTTTTTTATCTCTTGACAAAAGAGCTATTTATAGAACCTGATATTGAGCAACGATCGAACAACGTTGGGCCGCTTGTGCCTGCTCCAGTGCATGCAAAATATGCTCATACACTTTTGGGCATTGCGTTAAAGCAGTACTGCAGGATACAGCAACCCTCCCTCCTCCTCCTCCTCCTCCTCCTCCTCCTCCTCCTCCTCCTCCTCCTCCTCCTCCTCCTCCTTGTCCCATTTTCCTTTATATATTTTTTCCCCGGAGGAAGCAAGCGGGCTTTAATAAAAGTTAATAGGATATGAAGGCGGAAATGCAGCCGGTGGGCTATGCTGTATTTTTTTAATTTAAATGTGCAAACCGTTATATATATATATATATGTATGTATATATGTATATATGTGTATATATATATATATATATATATATATATATATATATATATATATATATATATATATATATATACAGACAATAGCTCTTTGTAATATTGGGGTGACTGTCGTTCTTAGTTATCCCTTGAGAAACAAAATGTCACTTTTAAAAGTTGGTAAAATCGCATTGATGTGGCATCCAGTCCATGGCTGCTCATCCATCCAATCACCCTCTCTTATCAACTCCTATCCCTCTATCCAAGGGGATCACGTCTATCCCTCCCTGTCCCATTTCTCTAGCCAGGCCGAGTGCTTCACTTTATTGAGTGACTTGCAATACTCTTGACCTTATGAGGTCATAATTGTTCATTGACCTTGTGAGGTCGTAATTGTTCATTGACCTTGTGAGGTCGTAATTGTTCATTGACCTTGTGAGGTCGTAATTGTTCATTGGCCTTGTGAGGTCGTAATTGTTCATTGACCTTATGAGGTCGTAACTGTTCATTGACCTTATGAGGTCGTAACTGTTCATTGACCTTATGAGGTCGCAACTGTTCATTCACCTTTTGAGGTCGCAATTGTTCAATGTCCTTATGAAGTCGTAATTGTTCAATGTCCTTGTGAGGTTGTAATTGTTCATTGACCTTGTGAGGTCGTATTTGTTCATTGACCTTGTGAGGTCGTAATTGTTCATTGACCTTGTGAGGTCGTAATTGTTCATTGACCTTGTGAGGTCGTAATTGTTCATTGACCTTGTGAGGTCGTAATTGTTCATTGACCTTGTGAGGTCGTAATTGTTCATTGACCTTGTGAGGTCGTAATTGTCCATTGACCTTGTGAGGTCGCAATCGTTCATTGACCTTGGGAGGTCGCAATCGTTCATTGACCTTGGGAGGTCGTAATCGTTCATTGACCTTGGGAGGTGGTAATCGTTCATTGACCTTGGGAGGTGGTAATCGTTCATTGACCTTGGGAGGTGGTAATCGTTCATTGACCTTGTGAGGTGGTAATTGTTCAATGTCCTTGTGAGGTCGTAATTGTCCAATGTCCTTGTGAGGTTGTAATTGTTCATTGACCTTGTGAGGTCGTATTTGTTCGTTGACCTTGTGAGGTCGTATTTGTTCGTTGACCTTGTGAGGTCGTAATTGTTGGTTGACCTTGTGAGGTCGTAATTGTTTATTGACTTTATGGGGTCGTAATTGTTCATTGACCTTATGGGGTCGTATTTGTTCATTGACCATATGAGGTGGTAATCGTTCATTGACCTTATGAGGTCGTAATTGTTCGTCCAAGGGGAGATCGGGTGGATTGATCAAAGCGGTGCTTCTACGTAGACATTCCGATCGGGTTATTTTAGGCGTCGAGTTGAATGCTACAACGTTTTGTTACGGAGGCGATGGATGCGTTTCGTTTGCAACATCAAGTCTTTCTTTTTACAATTCAAAATACGTATTATACTATATATATATATATATATATATATATATATATATATATATATATATATATATATATATATATATATATATATATATATACACACATATACAGTATATATTGGTTGTACTAGTTAATTCTGCCTCTAATTTTTTTTTAATTGGAAATCGAAGCTACAGCATTTCATCATGGAGGGCGATGGATGCATTTAATTTGCAAATCAAGTCTTCATTTGTAGAAGCCAGAATACGTATTCAGTTTTTAGTAATATATGTGTTGTGGTTGTTAATAATTCTGCTTCTAATATTTCTCTCTCTCTCTCTCTCTCTCTCTCTCTCTCTCTCTCTCTCTCTCTCTCCCTCTCTCTCTCTCTCTCTCTCTCTCTCTCTCTCTCTCTCCCTCCCCACCGGTTTCTTTCAAAGTTCACCGTCTCGTGTTATTACATATATTATTTCGAGATTACAGTAATTTCACAAAGCACTCCCATTACATGAAATTTCCATCTAAACGCCGGCGAAACGAGATTTGATGAAATCTCTAGTAATTGCACAAATCTCTAGTAATTGCACATGTCTTGCCCCAACCGGATAAGTTTTTTTCCTCTTCATAATAATTTTGGCGATGCAGCAAACATAGCTGGGGGGGGGGGGGTGATTGTGTTTACTTCGTCTCTATATATGGAATTTCAATGACGGTATTCCGTTTAACTACGTAGCCACTCCTTTTAGTTGATATCTAGTTGATACTCCCTTTTTTCTAAACGCGTATTTACTATTTGGAAGGGGGTGCGTTAAAAGGGTACGCTTTTTCTGTCATGTCGTGAGGGGTGGTGAAGTTGTGTGTGTATATATATATATATATATATATATATATATATATATATATATATATATATATATATATATATATATATATATCTCATCATCTCCTACGCCTATCGACGCAAAGGGCCTCGGTTAGATTTCGCCAGTCGTATCTATCTTGAGCTTTTAATTCAATACTTCTCCACTCATCATCTCTTACTTCACGTTTCATAGTTCTCAGCCATATAGATTTGGGGTTCCAACTCTTGTTGTGCCTTGTGGAGGCCATTTAAACGTTTAGTGAAGTAATTTCTCTTGGGGAGTGCGACGAGCATGCCCAAACCATCTCTATCTACCCCTCGCCATGATCTCATCCATATATATATATATATATATATATATATATATATATATATATGTATATATATATATATATATATATATATATATATATATGTATATATATGTATATATATATATATATATATATATATATATGTATATATATAAATATATATGTGTGTGTGTATACATATGTATATACATATACTGTATATATATACAGTAAGTGTTTATACATATTTATATATATAAATATATATATATATATATATATATATATATATATATATATGTAATTATATATATGTGTATATATATATATTATATATATATAATGTATATATATATACATATATACATGTATATATATATATATATATATATATATATATATATATATATATATATATATATATATAAGATATATATCCCTTTGCAAGTGTGGTTAACCTTAACGTGGTGAAAGAGTTGTGTACCGCCATGATCAGCAAAGCTACACTAGTCAGGGCCACCCATGCCAAGTTGGTTTAATCTGAGCGATCGAACTAAAGTCTCCCACCATCAACATTCCACGATGAAAATGACCAAACCCAATACGTGATTAAGGACATGTCAGGGGCCTTTGTCATACAGTGGACTAGATGCGCTGCATTTTTAGTGTTGTGATATATGCATACATATGCACTTGTACACACTTAAGATAATACAACGATATATTCGATTTTCAGCCTTTTCCCACTTTTTGTAAAAGGGTAATGGAGTTAAGCATATTGATAGAATGGTTAATTTATTAATTAAATTGCGGTTTATTTATAGTTTATGTGGAGAGACTTAACTAGTATATATATACACTATATATATATATATATACATATATATATATATATATATATATATATATATATATATATATATATATATACATAATATACATATATATATAAATATATATTTATATATATATATATATACACATGTATGTATGTATGTATGTATGTATGTATGTATATATATATAAATATATATATATATATATATATATATATATATATATATATATATATATATATATATATATATATATATATATATATATATATATATATATATATATATATATATGGGTAATTTGAGAAACTTTTAACTAATAATTGCGGTTTGGTTATTTTTGTATTCAGGTTAAACTGATGTTGACTCAAAGCGATTTTATGCTCGCAAGAGCAGCCAATAAGAGGGAATTGGAGGGAATGTAATCAACGTTTGTGTTAATAAAAAGTTGGATTTACTCGTTTGTTTATGTGTAGAAATCGGCATATTTGGAAATTGCTTCAAATTTAGTATGAGAACCTTTTTTTTTTTTTTACCCATGAAACCCATTAAAGGGAAACTAAATAGTGTTAATAAATTCCAACTGATAAATAAAAAATGATATAATATAGATTAAAAGTTAATGACAAATACGTGGAAAATAGCGATAGAAAATACGACATATGCATATTTTAAAACTTATAAATATTAAAGAAAAATGACCTGAGATGGATGCAGCAAATCAAGATGAATGATAGGGGCTGAGGAATTAACATTCATTATAGGTAAATGAGGAAACTTTCTGAATCTTAATATCGAAACGAATCAATGTTATTGGCAGAACCCGAGTGACCGGGGAAAGGACGTAGGTAGTACGGGTAAGGGGGGGGGGTAGGTTTACTTAGGGGCCCCCCCTCCCCCGTCCGACCATGATTGGACGATCTGCGGACCATGATTAAATGGAGATGGAGAGAATGTGTTATTTTTGGATCGCTTGGGATTTTCCTTGGTGTTGATAGACGAGGCAAGGAGTAAGAAATGCACCATAAGATATTGTATTATTATTATTATTATTATTATTATTATTATTATTATTATTATTATTATTACTTGGTTACGCGACCTATCGAAAATGACGGCTAAATATTTAGATATGCACACGTACACACAAAAGTTCCCACCTCCTCCCTATTTATAAATATAATCGGCCTCACCTGGGTATGGCTACTCCCTCTCCCCTTATCCGAGGGATGGGGAGAGACCGTCGTGACAGTAAATATATATATATATATATATATATATATATATATATATATATATATATATATGTATGTGTATGTATGTATGTATATATATATGTATATGTATATATATGCATAGCCCCCTGTGGCCGCGGGGGCATATAAAAATTAGAATAGCGCCAACGTTATCCCTGCGTGTCGTAAGAGGCGACTAAAAGGGACGGGACGAGGGGGCTGGGAACCCCCTCTCCTGTAAAAGTATCCTGTGAGACAGCAACAAAGAGATGGAGCTGGGGGGAGAGTGACTGCTCCCCGCACTCTAGTTTTGGGGTGTTTGAATGTGCGTGGATGTAGTACGATAGAGAGTAAAAGATGTGAGATTGGAAGTATGTTTAGAAGTAGAAGGATGGATGTATTGGCCTTGTGTGAGACAAAGATGAAAGGAAAGGGTGAAGTGATGTTTGGTGAAATGTCTGGTAGAGTGTCTGGGATTGAAAGGGGAAGAGCGAGAGAGGGTGTGGCTTTATTGTTGAGTGAATGGATGACAGGTAAAGTAGTGGAATGGAAGGAGATATCATCTAGGTTAATGTGGGTAAGGGTTAGGTTGGGTAGGGAATGTTGGGCGTTTGTCAGTGCGTATGGGCCAGGTAGTGAGAAAAGTGAAGAAGAGCGGAATGAGTTCTGGAGTGAATTAACTAGGTGTGTAGAAGGACTGGGTAGAAGGAATTATGTAGTTGTTATGGGTGACTTAAATGCTAGAGTGGGTGCTGGAGAGGTAGAAGGTGTCATTGGGAAATATGGCGTACCAGGTGAAAATGAGAGTGGTGAGAGACTGGTAGATATGTGTGTTGAACAAGAGATGGTAATAAGTGCTAGCTTTTTTAAAAAGAAAGATAAAAATAAGTATACATGGGTAAGAGTGGCAAATGGAAGAGTAGTAGAAAGGGCATTAATGGATTATGTGTTGATAACAAAAAGAATGTTTGGAAGATTGAAAGATGTGCACGTGTTTAGGGGTATGGCTAACGGTATGTCTGATCATTTTTTGGTGGACGGAAAATTGGTTGTAGCAAAAGAGTGGGGGAATAGAGTAGGTGGATGTAAAAGGGAGCTAGTGAGGGTTGAAGAGCTAATAAAACCGGGGGTAAAAAGTAAATATCAGGAAAGGTTGAAAATGGCATATGACGAGGTGAGAGTAAGAGAAACTGGTAATTTAGAGGAGGAGTGGAAGTTAGCAAAAGAAAATTTTGTTGGGATTGCAAGTGATGTATGTGGCAAGAAGGTTGTTGGAGGCAGCATGAGGAAGGGCAGTGAATGGTGGAATGAAGGAGTGAAGGTAAAAGTGGAAGAGAAAAAGAGGGCTTTTGAAGAATGGCTGCAGAGTAATAGTATAGAGAAGTATGAAAAATATAGAGAGAAAAAGGTGGAAGTAAAGCGCAAGGTACGTGAGGCAAAGAGGGCAGCTGACCTGAGGTGGGGTCAGGGACTGGGTCAGTCATATGAAGAGAATAAGAAGAAGTTTTGGAAAGAAGTGAAGAGAGTAAGGAAGGCCGGCGCAAGAATTGAAGAGACAGTGAAAGATGGAAATGGAAGGTTGTTAAAAGGAGAGGAGGTAAGGAAAAGGTGGGCGGAATATTTTGAAAGTTTGCTGAATGTTGAGGATGATAGGGAGGCAGATATAATTGCGGTTCCAGGTGTTGAGGTGCCAGTGATGGGAGATGAGAATGAGAGAGAGATTACAATAGAGGAAGTGAGGAGAGCACTAGATGAAACGAGAGTAGGAAAAGCATCGGGTATGGATGGTGTGAAAGCTGAGATGTTGAAGGAAGGGGGTGTGACTGTACTTGAATGGTTGGTGAGATTGTTTAATGTGTGTTTTGTGTTGTCAATGGTACCAGTAGATTGGGTCTGTGCATGTATTGTACCACTATATAAGGGTAAGGGAGATGTGCATGAGTGTTGTAATTCAAGAGGTATTAGTTTGTTGAGTGTAGTTGGAAAAGTGTATGGTAGAATACTGATTAATAGGATTAAGGATAAAACAGAGAATGCAATCTTGGAAGTACAGGGTGGTTTTAGAAGAGGTAGGGGTTGTATGAATCAGATTTTTACAGTTAGGCAGATATGCGAGAAATATTTAGCAAAAGGTAAGGAGGTGTATGTTGCGTTTATGGATCTGGAGAAAGCATATGATAGAGTTGATAGGGAAGCAATGTGGAATGTGATGAGGTTATATGGAGTTGGTGGAAGGTTGTTGCAAGCAGTGAAAAGTTTCTACACAGGTAGTAAAGCATGTGTTAGAATAGGAAATGAGGTGAGCGATTGGTTTCCGGTGAGAGTGGGTCTGAGACAGGGATGTGTGATGTCGCCGTGGTTGTTTAACTTGTATGTTGATGGAGTGGTGAGAGAGGTGAATGCTAGAGTGCTTGGACGAGGATTAAAACTGGTAGGCGAGAATGATCATGAATGGGAGGTAAATCAGTTGTTGTTTGCGGATGATACTGTACTGGTAGCAGACACAGAAGAGAAGCTTGACCGACTAGTGACAGAATTTGGAAGGGTGTGTGAGAGAAGGAAGTTGAGAGTTAATGTGGGTAAGAGTAAGGTTATGAGATGTACGAGAAGGGAAGGTGGTGCAAGGTTGAATGTCATGTTGAATGGAGAGTTACTTGAGGAGGTGGATCAGTTTAAGTACTTGGGGTCTGTTGTTGCAGCAAATGGTGGAGTGGAAGCAGATGTACGTCAGAGAGTGAATGAAGGTTGCAAAGTGTTGGGGGCAGTTAAGGGAGTAGTAAAAAATAGAGGATTGGGCATGAATGTAAAGAGAGTTCTATATGAGAAAGTGATTGTACCAACTGTGATGTATGGATCGGAGTTGTGGGGAATGAAAGTGATGGAGAGACAGAAATTGAATGTGTTTGAGATGAAGTGTCTGAGGAGTATGGCTGGTGTATCTCGAGTAGATAGGGTTAGGAACGAAGTGGTGAGGGTGAGAACGGGTGTAAGAAATGAGTTAGCGGCTAGAGTGGATATGAATGTGTTGAGGTGGTTTGGCCATGTTGAGAGAATGGAAAATAGCTGTCTGCTAAAGAAGGTGATGAATGCAAGAGTTGATGGGAGAAGTACAAGAGGAAGGCCAAGGTTTGGGTGGATGGATGGTGTGAAGAAAGCTCTGGGTGATAGGAGGATAGATGTGAGAGAGGCAAGAGAGCGTGCTAGAAATAGGAATGAATGGCGAGCGATTGTGACGCAGTTCCGGTAGGCCCTGCTGCTTCCTCCGATGCCTTAGATGGCCGCGGAGGTAGCAGCAGTAGGGGACTCAGCAGTATGAAGCTTCATCTGTGGTGGAAATGTGGGAGGTTGGGCTGTGGCACCCTAGCAGTACCAGCTGAACTCGGCTGAGTCCCTGGTTAGGCTGGAGGAACGTAGAGAGTAGAGGTCCCCTTTTTGTTTTGTTTCTTGTTGTTGTCGGCTACCCCCCAAAATTGGGGGAAGTGCCTTTGGTATATGTATGATATATATGCATATATAATATAAATATATATATATATATATATATATATATATATATATATATATATATATATATATATATATATATATATATACAGTATATACTGAATATAGCCGGATACTTGCTCTCTATTACATAAGGAAGGTTATTATTAGCTAAGCAACATCCTAGTTGGAAAAACGGTGCTATAATTCTAAGGGTTCCAGCAGGGAAAATAGCCCGATTTTGAAAGGAAATAAGGCAATGAATTAACTATTTATAAGAAGAAATAAGTAAAAAATATAAGGTATCTTAAGAGCAATAACAACGTTAAAATAAGTCAATAAAGATAAAACAATCACTTAATTTAATTTTTTTTTTTTTTACTTATGTTAACCTTTTAACCTTTATTTACTCGTTTGTGTCTACCAAGCTGCCCCAATTTATTTATCAGTCATTTTTAAGTTTCCTGAAAAGCTTTTCTTCTTATATGTTAGACTTGTTTTTAATTTGGATATCTGGATTAAGAAATGACTGGTTATAAAACTGGTTGTTTCGTAACACTATATTTGTGTTAGTGTTCGAGCTGGAGAGAATATTGGCGGAATTCAAAGTTAACAAAGCTTAATAACAGTGAGATTGCATATTTT
>NC_090745.1:1365729-1375729 GCF_036898095.1 Palaemon carinicauda | reverse complement strand
GCTCCAACAGGGAAAATAGCCCAGTGAGGAAAGGAAACGAGAAAAAATTAAGTTTTTAAGAGTAACATTAAAATTAATATCTCCTTTATAAACTATAAAAACTTTTAACACAACAAGAGGAAGAGAAACAAGACAGAACAGCGTACCCGAGTGTACCCATAAGCAAGAGAACTCTAACCCAAGACAGTGGAAAACCACGGTACGGAGGTTATTGCACTACCCACGACTATGAGAACAATGGTTTGATTTTGGAGTGTCCTCCTAGAAGAGCTGCTAAAGTTGTAAGAGCTGAGGATGAAACAATTGCAATTATACAAATAAGTAATGAAGATAACATTTGAGATCTGGTGTACTGTAGGTTTATAGTGAAATTGAAACGCAGATGTTTCTGTTTAATGGGTGTGTTGGGAGAGTTAGAGCTAACCCTTCTGGTTTTATAGACATAGAATTTTATAGCCTTAATCTTATCTGAGTAGCGAAAGCTATACGAATTGTTGACATTATTTTTATATTACGTATAACTCCTACTAGCTGGTAGACAATTAAGAAAGAGCGAGAGTCACAAGGATTTTGGATGTCTCAAAGACTTTTTAGTTCATCGCGGAGACTCCATTTGCTCTTTGGTAGAGCGATTTAGTTTAGGCATTTAGAGTTCGTATGATCTTGTCTAACTTATTCTTGAACTCGTTTACCGTGTTACTGTTTACTACATCCGCTGGAAGTCTATTCCAAGTATTTGATATTTTATATATAAAGAAATTGCCACATTGAGAGAGAGAGAGAGAGAGAGAGAGAGAGAGAGAGAGATAATTTATTCTTTTTACAGCCTCCGCTTCGTGTCGTTCTCAGAATTATCACCATCAAACGAAGGCTGTTCACCTAGTGTGTTTATATGTTCCAAATGCCTGACTGGTGTAAACATGTTTATGTTTTCATGATATTTTAATCGACTCGATGACGCATCTCACAGGTCATTCACCTTGTTTTCGGTAGATAACTCTCTCTCTCTCTCTCTTCTCTCTCTCTCTCTCTCTCTCTTCGAATATTTTATATATGAATTTGAAAAGTTAATAATTTTGAAAAAAATTCTTAAATATTTTACCAATATGAATATGTCGTAGCCGCAAAGAGAGAGAGAGAGAGAGAGAGAGAGAGAGATGAGAGAGAGATAATCTCAGGCCTCCATTCCCACTCGTTAGCATACGTCTTGAGCTTAATATGCTTTGGGGGAGTGGCAGTGCCATGGTGAAATAGGAATTCTTTAAAATTCTGTTTGCTCGATGCATTTGACTAAATGTATTGCTTGCTTCTGCCTAAGCTAGAATCTTAGGGTACGATAGTATCAATTTCTTCATTTCTTTACCTCTAAGGGCTATTTTTCCCTGTTGGTGCCCTTGGGCTTATAGCAACCCGATTTTCCAACTTGGGTTGTAGCTTAGCTAGTGATAACAACAACAGAGGCAGCGCAAAAGGGCAAATACTGTCTTCATAAGTTGAAAATACATCTCCCGTAGGTTATCTTGAAAAAAAAAATTAAAACACCATTTTAGTCTAGAATTAAGATAATTGCTGTACTAGATAGATGCTTCGATGGGAATTCGTGAGGTGGTCACGTTAATGCTGATTTGATTCTAGAACAGCTCTAATTATATGACCGGTTTTTTTTTTATGGAAAGTATTTTTTGACGACAAAAGTATTGAAGTTCAAGGGCATTCTATTTCCTCTTTTTGGTAAGTAAATTCAAGTAGGTATTTTAGGAGGTTCTTGTAACAGTGCACTTGTAATTTGTAATTGGAGAGAGAGTTCATGGGTGTTGTTATTGAATTGTTACATGTTTAAAGGTTTCAAATGTTGTTTATGAATGACAGAGGCAAGGGACATATATGTATATAGTTGGCTCCCAACGCCCCTTTCCACCCAAGCTTGGACCTGGGAAGGCCTCGCAATGACTCTGATGACTTAGCAGGTAGATACAGTACTTCGCTCGTAAGGATAGTGAAGTTGCAGACACTTGAAGGTTTAAAGGCCGCTCATGCACGGCAGAGGCACAGGACAGTGACATTTCCCTATCAAGCAAGACAATGCCCTAGAGACTGGGCATATTACAGCTGATCAGCACCCAAGCTTCCTCTCCACCCAAGTTAGGACCAATGAGTGCCGGGCAATGGCTGCTGATGACTCAGGAGATAGACATAGGCTCCCATTAACTCGCGAGGATGATGAGGTTTGCAGCGACTAAAGGAAAAATCGAGTCTGAGTGGGTCTCGAGCCCCAGTCCAACAGATAGCCAGACATAAACGTTTATGCTTATAGGGTACCATGATATTTTCTGTAATACAGCATTAAAACATTCGATGAAAATCAGTGAATGTTGAGTAAAGCTGACGAAGGAGGCATGTCTCATATTTGTATATGTAAAAAACTAGGTTTTAAAGAGTCATGCATACTCGTACCTCTTTCGATTTCGTTTGTGGAGAGCCAATGCTTTGGAATTATTTCCCTTCTCATTTTTATTCCCACTAATTAACCTCGAGGCCATTTAAGCCTGTCGCTTCATTTGCATAATTAGATAATAACTTTGGAAGACTATTTTCCCGCCTCCTTGATGAGTTCCAAACGCTAACTCTTTCTTCCTCTATTCTTGGCTTCCTCTCCCTCATCATCCTCCCTTGACACCCTCCACCCCCCCCTTGCCACCCTCACCCCCCTTGCCACCCTCACCCCCCCTTGCCACCCTCACCCCCCTTGCCACCCTCACCCCCCTACTTCACACCCGCACCCTCCTTGACACCCTCAACTCCCCCTTGACACCCTCAACTCCCCCTTGACACCCTCACCTCCCCCTTGACACCCTCACCTCCCCTTTGACACCCTCACCTCCCCTTTGACACCCTCACCTCCCCCTTGACACCCTCACCTCCCCCTTGACACCCTCATCCCCCTTAGCACCCTCACTCACCTTGACACCCTCATCCCCCTTGACACCCTCATCCCCCTTGACACCCTCATCCCCCTTGACACCCTCACTCACCTTGACACCATCAACTCCCCCTTGACACCCTCGCCATCAACCCCTCCTCACTTTCCTCCCATGATTCCCATTCTTGTTTTCTTCTCATAATTTTTGAAGTCATTAAAGCTTTTATGAATTCACCGAACGGTTTTCTGTCGAATTTTTTTTTTTTATTATTCCTTGATTTTTCATGTAGATTTTCTTATTTTTATTATTTGTATGATTATTCTATGATTTTTCAGGTAGATTTTCTTATTTTTATTATTTGGATGATTATTCTATGATTTTTCAGGTAGATTTTCTTATTTTTCTTATTTTGTATGATTAAATTCGCCTTTTCATATGCATGGTAGCTTTGAAGATGAATTTTTTTTTAAAGTTATTATTATTATTATTGTTATTATTATTATTATTATTATTATTATTTATTATCTAGTCGTTGAGAATAAACATGAGAATCCGAAGGCAGAAAAACTGTATATGTTTGCTGTACTGTAAGTTTGTCGTAAACAAAGCTAAAAAAAAAAGGTGATATTGAAAAAAAGTAACGATGATTACAATTCTGGTATATAAGATAGAATTACAGTAGCTCATAATGTACATCAAGCTAAAACCATTATTGATTTTTTTAGAATATTGGTTATAAATTCTCCCAGTGAAAAAAAAATAATAGGCAATATAGAAGCATTTCATTTTATACTTCTAAAATCATGATTTTAATCGTAGAGCCTAATGGTGTTATAAGAGGATTTAATGTCTTAAATTCCTTGTACCAAAGCCACGATCTTTATCAATTTAAAAATCCTGATACTTATACTTTTCATGGCATTTATTCTGTCTTATTTTGTCTGTATATTTGTATGTTTAAGTGTTTTATTTTATTTTTTTTTTCATTAATTCTGATATTGTTTATTTATTTCCTTTCCTCACTGGGTTATTTTTCCCTGTTGGAGCCCTTGGGCTTATAGCATCTTGCTTTTCCAGCAAGGGTTGTAGCTTGTCTAATAATAAAAATAATAGTAATAATATTAATAATAATAATAATAATAATAATAATAATAATAATAATAATAATATATTTTAGAATCAATAATAATAATGATAATAATAATGATAATAATAATAATAATAATAATATATTCATAGAATCCATAATTTTTAGGGAGTGTTATATTGTTTCCATATCTCTGAACGAGTTTTGCTTTAAGAGCTATAATGGAGATTGCTTTTACACGGAAGGGCCCTACGAAGTGTCCTGCAGTACGTGATGGAATAGTTACACGAGATTGTTTTTACCCAACCTTTCATTTGTATTTTGTTTTTTCCAGTTTGATCTCATTGCGAAAGTGTTTGTTTGCTTTCAATTCGATTCTTTTAAACATTGTTCCATTATCACTTCATAAAACTATTCAAGTGTGGCGATTACATGCTTCTTGATATAACCATTCTTTAACGATTTAAAGGTCATTAATGACTGGCCGAGGTAAGTGACAGGGCAATGCCCTGGAGACTGGCCATATGCACAATCAGTGACCAGGCCCATCGCCATCAAGGTAGGATCAGGGAGGGCCAAATAATGGCTGATGATGACTCATCAGGTAGACGTATAGGCTTCCCCAAACCTTCTATCCTTCCCTTGCAAGATTGCTATTGAGCTTGGGCGGATCTCGAACTCCTGTCTAACAGATTGCGAGGCAGGCACTATTCCAATATCACATTATATAAATTTTACTTTTTATAATCCCATTTTGAATCTTAATGTAACTTGTTAGTTTTAGTACATGTATCCATGAATGTGGAGGGAGTGAGGATTGCTTGGGAGTACCCTGTTAAGGGGGAAGATCGAGAGTAAGGCAGAAAATTAGATAAGTCGAAAGGATGATATGGAAAGAAGGCGGCATTGGAAACGGTGCACCAGGCAACCGACCCCTTAATGTAGAGATAACAATGGGAAAGATCAATTAATGTGTTTGGGTTCATGAACAGTAAAACAGTAATTTTACTTCAACTTGTCAAATTTGTTGATTTTATTTAATTAAGTTTTCGTCTTTTGTTAAACGATTCACTATACCTGCCTACCTCCCAGGTCCTCAATCCATTGCTTAGGTCAACATTCGTAGAATAGGCTTTAAAACATCGAGCTTAAATTACATACTCTCTCTCTCTCTCTCTCTCTCTCTCTCTCTCTCTCTCTCTCACATATTGCAACTTGTTTTCAATGTTAAATCTTATTTTTTATGAAAATTAACTTAGTTTTTCTTTTTTCATTTTCTCATTAATTAAATTTTTCCTAAATTTATCTTTACTTTAATTAAGTGCTTCTTTGATTAAATTTTTTTGAATTTAGTTTTTCCTGAAATAAATTTTTTTTTAATTCAGTTTTTCTTTAATTCAATTTTTCTTTAATTCATTTTTTAATCCCAATTTCCTTCAATGCAGTCTTTCTTTATTTTCTGTAAATGTGCTTAAATTTTCGATATAATAATAATAATGATAATAATAATAATAATAATAATAATAATAATTATTATTATTATTATTATTATTATTATTATTATTATATTATTATTATAATAATTAATAATACATATTGACACCAAAACGGTTTCTGGAAGAGAGACTCTCATCTTAGTTTATCTGCCAACGTAAAAGTGAGCCGAATTTGGTGTTTTTAATCGTTACTGAGCCCTGGTTTGTATGCAGCCATTACTCATCACCGGGTCAGCCCGCATGGTTAACGATGCACATTCCTCTGGGATTCGTTTCTCTCGATTTCATTTCTCGTTTAGTTTTATCTACATGCGAAAAGTTTTTTCTTTTATTTCTCTCTTAGTTTTAGGGAAGTTTTTTCTCTTATTTCTCTTAATTTGACGAGTCTTATTTTCTTTTATTTCTCTTTAATTTGACGAGTCTTATTTTCTTTTGTTTCTCTCATAGTTTCATGATTTTTTTCTTTTATTTCTCTTAGTTTGATGAAAGTTTGTTCTTTTATTTCTCTCTTAGTTTAACGAAAGTTTCGAAAGCTTTTTCTTTTATTTGTCTCGTAGTTTGATGAAAGTTTTTTCTTTTATTTCTCTATTAGTTTGAGGGAAGTTTTTTCTCTTATTTCTCTCTTAGTTTGAGGGAAGTTTTTTCTCTTATTTCTCTCTTAGTTTGAGGGAAGTTTTTTCTTTTATTTCTCACTTAGTTTGAGGGAAGTTTTTTCTCTTATTTCTCTCTCAGTTTGAGGAAGTTTTTTCTTTTATTCTCTCTTAGTTTGAGGGAAGTTTTTTCTTTTATTTATCTTAATTTGACGAGTCTTATTTTCTTTTATTTATTTCTTAGTTTGACGAAAGCTTGTCTCTTGTTTCGCTTAGATTGATGAAAGTTTTTTTTCCTTAATTTCTCTCTTAGTTTGACGAAAGTTTTTTCTTTTAGTTTTCTCTTAGTTTGAGGGAAGTTTTTTCTTTTATTTCTCTTAATCTGACGTCTTGTTTTCTTTTATTCATTTCTTAGTTTGACGGAAATTTGTCTTTTGTTTCTCTTAGTTTGACGAAAGATTTTTTCTTTTTCTCTCTCTTAGTTTGACGAAAGTTTTTTCTTTTATTTCTCTTAGTTTGACGAGAGTTTTTTCTTTTATTTCTTTTAGTTTGAAGAGAGTTTTTTTCTTTTATTTCTCTGTTTGGTGAAAGTTTTTTCTTTGATTTCTCTTAGTTTCATAAAAGTTTTTCTTTTATTTCTCTCTTAGTTTAACGAAAGTTTCGAAAGCTTTTTCTCTTATTTCTTAGTTTGACGAAAGTTTTTTCTTTTATCTCTCTTAGTTTGATGAAAGGTTTTTTCTTCCTTATTTCTCTCTTAGTTTGACGAAAGTTTTTTTATTTCTCTTAGTTTGATGAATTTTTTTTTCTTTTATTTCTCTCTTAGTTTGACGAGTTTTTCTTTTATTTCTCTCTGAAATTGTCGGAAGTTTTTCTTTTATTTCTATCTTAGTTTGAGTTTTTTTTTCTCTTAAATTGTCGGAAGTTTTTTCTTTTATTTCTCTCTTAGTTTGATGAAAGTTTTTTTCTTTTATTTCTCTCTTAGTTTGACTCGAGTTTTTTCTTTTGCTTCTTTATTAGTTTCATGAAAGTGTTTTCTTGTACTTCTCTCTTAGTTTGAGAAAAGTTTTTCTTTTATTGCTCTCGTAGTTTTATCTAAATGTGAAGTGTCTATTTGAAAAAAAAACTTATTTCTCCTAGTTTTAGCTAATTGTGAAAAGTCTTTTTTGGAAAAAAAAATATTTTTTTTCTTTGTTTTATGTAAATGTTAAAAGTGTATGTTTAAAAGAATATATATTTCTCCAAGTTTTTATCTAAATGTGAAGTGTGTGTATTCTAAAAAAAGAGGGTTTCCTTTCTTTTATTTCTCTGCTTTATCCTAAAGTGGAAAGTGTGTATTTGAAAAGAATTCTTTTAGTTTTATCTAATTGTGAATAGTATATCTATTTAAAAGAAAAAGTGGTTTTATTTAATGTGAATAGTGTCTTTGAAAAAAAAAAATCAATTTTTTTTCTTTTACTTTTAGATGAATGTGAAAGTATTTAAAAAATATTTTTTTCTTAGTTTCATCTAAATGTGAAAAGTGTGTGTGTTTGTCGATTTTTTTATATTTCTCCTTGGTTTTAGCTGAATATAGTACATATTCAGTCCCCAGGTTTTAGCTGAGCATAGTACATATTCAGTCCAAATATATAACCATTTTAGTCTTTCCCCTAATATGTAAAGTGCTATGTTCCTCTATGATAAAGACTCATTCTTTATGTTTGGCTTAATTACTAAAATATTAAATTGTGATTACGTCGCTCCTTTTTTTATATACTTTTTATCTATTTATTCAGTGACAGTTTTAATTTTCGTTCTTTTCGGCAAAATATTCAAACAAGCATTTGCTGCAACAGAGAGAGAGAGAGAGAGAGAGAGAGAGAGAGAGAGAGAGAGAGAGAGAGAGAGAGAGAGAGAGAGCTTTAACGCGTAACAGCGCATGGTATCCCTTTGATGTTAAATGGCTATTGTGAACGTTTTTTCCATTATTCCATTTCGACTTCAAATAGACCTTGATCATTTTTTTTCACTCCGAATATTTAAACGTTTATTTTAGGACGCTGCTAAATGCCGTAAGTCCAAACTAGGTTTTAGCAGCTTAGCTGGTCGATAGGTTATTTCTCCCCATTTACCCATATTACCCTCTTACCCATGTTCCCTTGTTAACCCCCCTTTGCCCATATTACCCTCCCTTACTCCTATTACCATCTCCTACCCATATTAACCCTTTACCAATATCAACCCCCTTATCCATATTGACCCCCTTTACCATATTAACCCTTTACCCATATTAACCTCCTTACCTATATTAACTCCCTTAACCATATTAACCCTTTACCCATATTAACCCCCTTATCCATATTAACCCCCTTATCCATATTAACCCCCTTATCCATATTAACCCTCTTACCCATATTCACCCTCTTACCCATATTAACCCCCTGTACCCATATTAACCCCCTTTACCCATGTTATCCCCCTTTTCCCATGTTATTCCCTTTTACCCATGTTATCCCCTTTTTACCCATGTTATTCCCTTTTACCCATGTTATCCCCTTTTTACCCATATAACCAACTTTACCCATATTACCCTACTTACCCATATTACCTCCACTTACCCATATAACCAACTTTACCTTTATTACCCCTACTTACCCATTTTATCCCCCTTCACTCATATTACCCCCACTTACCCAAATTACCCCTACTTATCCATAATAACCCCCTTACCTATATTACCTCCACTTACCCTTATTATCCTCACTTACCCTTATTACCCCAGCTTAACCATTTTACCCCCACTTACCCATGTTATCCCCTTTACCCATGTTATTCCCTTTACTCATATTACCCCCACTTATCCATGTTATCCCCTTTATTCATATTACCCCCACTTACCCATATTAACCCCCTTACCCATGTTACTCCCCCTCATCAATATTACCTCCACTTACCCATATTACCCCCACTTACCCATATTAACCCCCTTACCCATGTTACTCCCCCTCATCAATATTACCTCCACTTACCCATATTACCCCCACTTACCCATATTACCCCCACTTACCCATATTAACCCCCTTACCCTTGTTACTCCCCCTCATCAATATTATCCCCACTTACCCATATTACCCCCACTTACCCATATTACCCCCACTTACCCATATTAACCCCCTTACCCATGTTACCCCCCTCATCAATATTACCCCAACTTACCCATATTACCCCCACTTACCCATATTAACCCCCTTACCCATGTTACCCCCATCCTTACCCATGTTACCCCCATCCTTACCCATATTACTCCCCCTTACCCATATTCCCCCCCCTCATCAATATTACCCCCACTTACCCATATTACTCCCCCTTACCCATATTACTCTCCCTTACCCATGTCACCCTCCCTTACCCATATTAGCCTCCCTTACCCATATTACCCTCCATTGCCCATTGTACCCCCATTTGCCCATGATATCCCCCTTATCCATATTACTCCCCCTTTTTACAACCGTTCCCTCTTCGTTCTCTGCACCCTATTCTGAACCAACTTCATCCCAGGGGAGAACGTTATCGATTACCTACTTATCCCCCCTCCCTCACTTTCCCTCCCTCTCTCCAAGAAGCTCCCCCCCCCCTCTTTGCTCGTCCCTCCGTCTTCATAGTCACCCTACAATCCCCTCCTTCTCCATTTACTGTTTCCACGTTTCTTTTGACATACCGCCATCCCACAATATCTCTTACATACCGGATAAGTCTCCCCCCCCCCATGCACTGAGGTATAACCAATGCTTAAAGTCTTATAATTATCTGTTAGTATCTTCAGGAGATCTTCTCAAGGCCTTATCACTTTGACGTTTCTTTCCCCAACTTCCTCGAATCTCTGTCCCTTTCATGTCTGGCGTAATTTTTCACTATGGATATTTTTGT
>NC_090745.1:1350729-1358229 GCF_036898095.1 Palaemon carinicauda | reverse complement strand
TTGAAAGTCAAATACCAAGTTCTCGCTGGAGGTAATGCTGTCTTTATGAAAATGTGGACTTTTCGTCTCTTCAAGTTAATATAATTTGCATATCTCATTTTCCGTGTCCTTCCTGGTAGGTAGGTATTTTGCGTAACCTGCTGGTACTTGAAATTTTTGTTGTATTGTGTATGCTTGTGTCTTAAGGAGTTAGTATGCCTGGATTAGACTATTTATTTATGTGATTAGAATAAAAATACTTAGAAAATGTCACGTGTTATTGACGAGGAATAAGGCAATAAGAAAGTTTTTTTTCTTTTTTTTTAATTGGGTGCATGCAAGTACCTTAAGGTGTTTTTTTATTTGGGGGTGTGCACGCATCATAAGGTTTTTTGATGGTGTGTATTCCACCAAGAATCATAAGGTTGTTTTTCAATTGTGGGCAAGATCATAATGTTTTTTTTTTTTTTTGTGTGTGTGCAACCATCATAAGGTAGTTTTTTAATTTTGTGCAAACAGCATAAAGTTTTTAATTGTATTTGCAAGCATCATAAGGTGTTTTTATTTTCGTGTGCAAGCATCATAAGGTTGTGTTTTAATTGTGTGCAAGCGTCATAAGTTTTTTTTTTTTAAATTGTTTGCAAGCTTCATAAGGTTATGTTTTAATTGTGTGCAAGCATCATAAGTTTTTTTTTTTTTTTTAAATTGTTTGCAAGCTTCATAAGGTTGTGTTTTAATTGTGTGAAAGTTTCATAAGGTTGTTTTTATAAATTGTTTGCAAGCATCATAAGTCTTTTTTTAAATTGTTTGCAAGCATCATAAGGTTTTGCTTTAATTGGGTACAAGCATCATTAGGTTGTTTTTTAAATTGTTTGCAAGCATCATAAGGTTCTGTTTTAATTGTGTGCAAATATCATAAGGTGTTTTTTTGAATTGCGTGAAAGCATCATAAGGGTTTTTTTAATGTGTTTGCAAGCATCATAAGGGTTTTTAATCTTGTTTGCAAGCATCATAAGGGTTTTTTAAATGTTTTTACAAGCATCATAAGGTTTTTAATTGTTTGCAAGCATAATAAGTTTATTTTTAACTGTTTATAAGCATCATAAGCGTTTTTAAATGTTTACAAGCATCATAAGATTGTTTTTTAATTGTGCTGTCATCATTAGGGTTTTTAAATGTGTTTGGGAGCATCATAAGAGTTTTTAAATGTGTTTGCAAGCATCATAATGGTTTTTAAATGTTTACAAGCATCATAAGGTTGTTTTTTTAATTATGTACTTCCATGTTTTTTTTTTAATTGTGTGTGCAACAATCATAAGTTATCTTATCTTGTTTTTTTATGTGGCGAGTTCATTGAGCATATACCACATCCACAACGCTGAGTCAGAGGACCTCGTTCCCACGGCTGGTCGGTGGTGATTTTGAAGGGGTCTCAAAGAGTCGTTCCTTAATAGTACTCCTTGCACGCCATTATGGTCATGGCTGTTCACAGTACTAGGAGTTCGGGGTTGCATGTTGCACGCACATGGATTCATGTACACGGGGCACTTCATTGCTTCAGGTTATTTTTAGGGTTGTGTTTACTTTCTTTGGAAAGTTCACATGCTTATTAATTTGTTATTATTAAACATTTGTCCGGTAAACACAAAGATTAAAATATAATAAATTAAAAATTTTACCGAAAAAAACTTCGTTGCTTAGGGTTTATTTTCTTTGGAAAGTTTACTTGCTTATCATTTTGTTATTTGTTATTAAACAATTATCCGTTAAAACACAAACACACGATACATAAAGAGATAATGAAATAGTTTGTTCAATTGAAATCCGATGTAAATAATTTAGAAATATACTAAAAAACAATGTATAAATTCATGTTTTTTTTTATATATATATAATTTTTTTTTTTTTTTTTTTTTTTTTTTTTTTTTTTTTTTTTTTTTTTTTTTTTTTTAGAATTGGTCATATGCTTCGTTGTAGACTTGGCTATGAAAATATAGGTATTATTCATGTTTTAAAGTAGGTTAATAGCTACATGTCTTTCTTAATTTGTACATACTGGTGTTTTTGTGATTTGTATTATCCATATCCAATAATTTAAATTTCTGTAGTTTTTTATTAAACAGCGTGCAAGAGGAGAGGTCAGTCAGCCTTATCTTTAGTTTCAATCGAATTTGATGATCTTGTTATAAGAATAGATAATTATTATTGCTAGCTAAGCTGCAGCCCTAGTTGGAAAACAAGGATGCTGTAAGTCCAAGGGCTCCAACAAGGAAAAGTAGCCCAGTGAGGAAAGGAAATAAGGAAATAAATAAACAAGAAGAGAAATAATGAATAATTGTTATAAAATAGATTTATGCAATAATTGAAATTAAAGTATGTTATATTGTAATTATGGTTTGATGTTGAGAAAATTAAGAATATTACTGAATTTCTCTGTAAATTATCTGTATATAAAATGATAGTTGAAAGTTTGATAGCATACCATGAACGACAATAGAATGAATTTAAATCTTTAAGTAATTACTGCTAAATATCGGTAATCATTGCGAAATTGCTTCGTAGAAAGTGTGAATTATTAATAAGCTGAAAGGTTCAATTAATCGAACATTTGATGGATGATTGAAGCCGATTGTTATCGAAAGGCCACAGGGGCCGTTGAAGGTTTAAAAGTCGCTCATGAATAGCAGAGGCAAGGGACAGTGACATTGCCCTAGCAATCGGGACAACGCCCTAGAGACTGACCAAGCTTCCTCTCCACCCAAGCTAGGACCAAGGAGGGCCAGGCAGTGGCTGCTGATGACTCAGCACATAGACCTATAGGCTCCCCCAAACCCCTCAACCTTAGCTCACAATGATGGTAAGGTTGTAGACACCAATGGCACTAACGAGTCTGAGCGGGACTCGAACCCCCGTGTGGCAAACACCAGACAGAGACGTTACCAATCAGGCCACAACAACCCTAAATAGAGTAGTTATTTTAATTGATAAAAAGAAAAAGTAAGATGAAGCCGGTAAGCCTGTTATATACATCGGTTGACGAACTGTTTTAAAGGATAAAGGTGTCTGATTTCAGTTCCAGTTCCATCAGAGTAGATGCTCACCAGAACGTCAGCCGGGCAAGCCCAACCCCCCACTGCGGTGCCCTACCACAGCAATAGCCTCCCCAGTAAAAAGCTTAAACTCACCGTCCCGGGCGGGGATCGATCTGCTGCCATGCGAATGCTAAGCAAACACGTTGCCGCTGTTCTTTAAATATTTTATATTGATTGTTCGTTACTTGTAGTTTGTTTATTTCGTTATTTCCTTTTTTCACTGGGCTATTTTTCCCTGTTGGATCGATCCCCTTAGGCTTAGCCTATAGTATCCTGCTTTTCCAATTAGGGTTGTGGCTTTGCTAATAATAATAATAATAATAATAATAAATTTAGTTTATTTATAGCCTTATTTCTTTACCCACTTACCTATTTTTCCCTGAAGGTAAGGAGGAATGGTATTACCTTATAGTAATGGGAAGATAAAGCGGAAGGGCCGTTGCCTCACGAGATGGTGAAAGTCTCCACTTTTTTCACGTTTTGACATTTTGGAGTGCCTTGACATCACTGTGTATAGGGTTCTTGCTATTACTCCTCTGGTGAACTTGGTGGGCATTGCTTCTGGGAAGGGTTGGTGAGTGATTGCACACAGGTAGCGATTCGGGTTGGTGTTAACCATCTGTAGTAATTTTAGAAAGTATTCCCATGTGGTACAGAACCACTTTTTTTTGTGGGCGATATCCATCGGTGGGGATTGTAACTGTCGTATCTATTGGCTTGTGTGATTATTAAGATTAGTGGGATTGACAACTTGTGTCTTATCTAGTTCTAGTTTGGGGAAAGCACAAAAGATAATGGAATGGAATCCTGATAGAAGCAAATGATTTATTTTTTAAATCTTGAAGCGACGTCAAGTTAGGTGTAAGGAAAGGGAAGGAAATGGGATAGGTTTTAGAACTGTAGTAAGTAGATACACTTATGGGAGCTATTATTATTATTATTATTATTAGTAGTAGTAGTAGTAGTAGCAGTAGCAGTAGCAGTAGCAGCAGCAGCAGCAGCAGCAGCAGCTAAACTACAATTCTATTTGAAAAAACAGGATGATGTAAGCCCAAAGGCTCCGACTACAATTCTATTTAAAAAAAAAAAAACAGGATGATGTAAAGCGCAAAGGCTCCGACGGGAAAAATAGTCCAGTGAGGAATCGAACAATGAAACAAATAAACTGCAAGAGAAGTAATGAACATCTAAAATATTTTTAGAAACTTAATATTAAAATAGATTTTCCATATATAAAGTATATACTAAAAACTACAAAAAACATTTGTGTTTTGAGTCATGTGTCCTTTTGTTATTTCTTAGTCTTTGATAAGGATTCTTAAACTCCATGTTTGATTGACGAAAACTTAATTTTATCATTATTATTACTTGCCAAGATACAACTCTAGCTGGAAAAGCAGGATGCCACAAGCCCAATGTCTCCAACAGGGAAAACAGCCTAGTGAGGAATGGAAATAAGGAAAAACTACAAGAAAAGTTTAAGAAGAATAATAACATTAGAATATTTCGTATATAAACTATAAAAACTTTCAAATAACAAAGAGCAAGAGAAACAAGATAAAATAGTGTGCCCGATTGTACCTGCAAGCAAGCTTAGTGTCTAAATGTGTTTAGACTTGAAATTTGAATCTGAGGCTTGGTACCAGCCAGCGTTATCTCTTATCGCCGTGAAGAGGAAGAGATATTTTGGGAAGTTGTGCTGATAAAGTTGTTGAACAAAGGGACACTTATTTTCTCCATTGCTTTCTTTTGTTTCTAAGCTCTTAAAATCATTGTCATGGAGGTTATCTTGAGATTCGAAAGAGCATGTCGTTATGGAAAAAGGTGTAATTATAAAAGTTATAGTAGGTTTTTTTTATCTTCCTATTGGAGTTGAGGATATTTATAGAACTTTGGTCTGTCTTATCTCAATCAAACTTGAAGAATTACATACATACATACATACATACATACATACATACATATACCAAGGCACTTCCCCCAATTTTGGGGTAGCCATCAAAACAAATGAAAAAAGGGGACCTTTCCTCTCTATCTTCCTATCGAAGTTAAGGATATTTATAGAACTTTGGTCTGTCTTATCTCAATCAAACTTGAAATAGTACATACATACGTATACCAAGGCACTTCCCCCAATTTTGGGGGTAGCCATCAAAACAAATGAAAAAAAGGGGACCTTTCCTCTCTATGTTCCTCACAGCCTGACAAGGGATTCAACTGAGTCCGACTGGTACTGTTAGGGGTGCCACAGCCCACCCTCTCCCGTTATCCACCACAGATGAAGCTTCATAACGCCGAATCCCCTACTGCTGCTACCTCTGCGGTCATCCAAGGCGCCCGGAGGAAGCATCAGGGCCTACTGGAACTGCATTACAATCGCTCACCATTCATTCTTATTTGTAGCACGCTCTCTTGCCTCTCTCTCACATCTATCCTCCTATCACCCAGATTTTCTTCACTCCATCCATCCACCCAAACCTTGAAGTAGTGTTTTTAAAAAAATGGAAACATCTTGGTAATTAGATATGCTTTAGTGATGTTTCCTGTAAAAATTTTGAGAACACACAAATTCATGAATTATATTTGGTACTTTTTTCCTGTATTAAGTTTCATTTAATTTAATTGTTCTTTATGGGTTATAGTGATGTATTAAGAGTAGCAAACTCTTTGAATATATTTATTTTTTAACCTTTTGTTGCAGATAAAAATCCTTATTGGCTATTACTCATATGACCCCTTACATTGTGGTGGCCTGGAGGTAGCGTCCTTGTCTGGTGATTGCCAGACTGCGGTTAGAGTCCCGTTCAGACTCGTTAGTTCCTTTGGTTGCTGCATCCTCACCATCCTTGTGAGGTAAGGATGGGATGTTTACGGGAGCCTATAGGTCTATCTGCTGAGTCATCAGCAGCCACTGCCTGGCCCTCCTTGGTCCTAGCTTGGGTGGAGAGGGGGCTTGGGCGCTGATCATATATATATATATGGTCAGTCTCTAGGGAATTGTCCTGCTTGATAGGGCAATGTCACTGTCCCTTGCCTCTGCCATTCATGAGCCACCTTTAAACTTGAATCTGTGCCTTAACAGAAAACGTGTAAAACGGAGGACGGGCATATCCAATGTGGTTATTGCTGTATACTGTTAATGCTCCGTATTGTGTAGCTCCGAAAAATATGTTGCAGCTTGGTTAATGTGGCGAAAAGTTCCCTGTTGTCATAATACTATCTATCTGCTAACTTCCACCGAGACAAGCGTACTTTTTAATTTGATATTTTTTTTTCTTAGGTTATAATGCATTAATAAAATTAGTTGATGTAATAAAAGTATTAAAATATGATATATGATGGGAGGAGGCAGGATTAAGACATTAAGTAAGCAGTTGAAAATACATACGATAAATTAAATGATTGTATTAAACTATTTTGCTGCTGCTGATTCAAAAACCTAAGTTTGGCATCATTTGGAGTGTGAGATGTAGTTTAAATTTCAGAAATGAGATTCATTTAAAAATTGAACAAGGTGAAGTGTAGATGGAGATGGTTTGGGCATGCTCTTCGCGTTCCCCAACTGGGTTCCACAAGGCTCTAGAAGAGTTGGAATGCCCAGGCCTACATGGCTGAAAATTTTGAAGCGTGAAGTAGGTGATTATGAATGGAGAAGTATTGGCGAAATCTGACAGAGCTACTTTGCGTCAAAAGGCGTAGAAGGAGATGATGATGATGAAAATTGAACGATGTTTCATTAATCTTTTAGTAAGATGTTCATGTGCGAATGAGTCAGGTTTACATTCGTATGCATTCAGTAAATAGCAATGTGGATTTCATAGTTTTTTTTTGTTATGATCGTTATGAATATATATTGTTCATAACTTCCTTATTTCTAAAAATGTTTTGGATAAGCTATCTGAAAGCCTTGGATTTCCAAGGGAAATAAATGAAGAATTTTAAACCCGCTGTGGCTGTGAAAATTACGTATTTGCCTAACTCGTCTAATTACCATTGGGACGTATTGCAGCCAGTTATTTTTATCCCTTTGTGTATTTATAAACACATTGTGTGACCGAGTACATCATAATATTGGGAGTCAATGCGGGTAATCATTTTTATTCCTTCAAGTGTGTATTTATAAACACATAGTTTGATTGAGTACATCATACTAAAGGTAGTCATGTGGACAATCATTTTTATTCCTTCAAGTGTGTATTTATAAACACATTGTTTGACTGAGTACATCATACTGTTGGAATTCAATACGGCCACTCATTTAATTTCTTTCAATGTGTAATTATAAACACATTATTATTATTATTGTTTGCTTGCTAAGCTATAACCCTAGTTGGAAAAGCAGGATGCTATAAGCCCAAGGGCTCCAACAGGGAAAATAGCCCAATGAGGAAAGGAAACTAGGAAAAATCAAATATTTTAAGAGCAGTAA
>NC_090745.1:1330821-1342729 GCF_036898095.1 Palaemon carinicauda | reverse complement strand
CACAAAAAATTGGCTTATTGAGAAAGTCTTACAAGATTTTCGGTGATCAATCTATTCTGAAGAAGTGTTTCAATTCTTTCATTCTACCTTGTTTTGAGTATTGTTCCCCTGTCTGGTGTTCAGCTGCTGATTCTCATCTTAATTTGTTGGATAGAAACTTACGGTCTATTAAATTTCTTATTCCTGATCTAGATATTAATCTTTGGCACCGCCGTTCAATTAGTTCATTATGCATGTTGCATAAGATTTTTCATAACTCTGACCATCCTTTACATTCAGATCTCCCTGGACAATTCTATCCTGTTCGTAATACTAGGCAGGCAGTTAATTATAATAGCCAGGCCTTCTCCATCATGAGGCTCAATACTACACAGTATTCTAGAAGTTTTATTCCAGCTGTTACCAAGTTGTGGAATGATCTTCCTAATCGTGTAGTTGAATTAGTAGAACTTCAAAAGTTCAAAGTTGGAGCAAATGCTTTTATGTTGACCAGACTGACACGAGTCCTTTTATAGTTTATATATGACATATCTGTTTTGGACGTTGTTAATAGTTTATATAGGACATATCTGTTTTGACGCTGTTACTGTTTTTAGAATGATATATTGTTAATTTATTCTCATCATTTATTTATTTCCTCTTTTCCTTTCCTCACTGGGCTATTTTTCCCTGTTGGAGCCCTTGGGCTTATAGCATCTTGCTTTTCCTACTAGGGTTGTAGCTTGGCTAGTAATGATAATAATAATATTGTTGTTGTTATTATTATTATTATTATTATTATTATTATTATTATTATTATTATAATTATTTGTAGCCTAATTGGCAGTAATATGAATATTAAAATCAACATAATAGAAATAGGATTATTGTACTGGTCTCAAAACTTTTATTTATATACCGGATAATGGTTTTTTATACTCATATTCTATTCCTCCTCATCTCTCTCTCTCTCTCTCTCTCTCTCTCTCTCTCTCATAAATTTTATTTCACCTTTTCGTAATCGGAAGTTAAGAGTTTGAGTTTATTGGTATTATTTCTTTAATTTTTTTCCGGAACGTCTGTTATTTTTTTCTGGATTACTATTTCTTGATAATTATTATTGAATATCTTTCATCTCTCCTTCTTCACTCTCTCTTGCGAGAAGGTTTTACTTGTTTTTGTTTCATGGAATATTATTAAATTAGGAAATATATACATTACTTTATTCCTATTATTGTTCATGTTGAGATTTCTTCCATTTTCTTAAGATGATTTAATTAATCAATAGTTAATCTTCAAAAGTTAATACTTGAGTGACCCCAACAGACGTAGCGATAATTTTTTTTTTTTTTTTTTTTTTTTGTAAATAAATCACGAAAAGCTTTCTTGGGCATGTGTCTTAATTATGGCTTTATGAAGGAAATAATCTCATAGTAATGTGTGTCAGAAAGTAGTAAAATTATGATTCGTAAGAAATTAATTATGTTAAAGGCGTCTGATGAATTTTGTATGTAAATAAATCACAGAGAGAGCTTTTTCTTGGGCATGTCTTAATTATGTCTTTATAAAGAAAATGATCTCTAGGTAATGTGTGTCATTTCTGACTACCTGTCAAATTTTATGAATGTCTAAATACAGCTTTTTCTCCTTAATCTAATCCTGCGTTTTCCTTTACTAGTTCACTCTTCATCCTTTTGGGAGTAATTCATTTCTATCAACATTGCATATTTCCTTCTTCTATTCCTTGATTTTCTCCTCATTTATTCTCTTCGTGCCGCCGTCAAGCTGAGGCTGGCGAGAAATGAGATTTGGTCCTGCCTCGGATGTCATAATAATGAGGTAGACAGGGCTGGTTGGTATTGACTTTCATTTATGATGTAATGTAACCTTATATATATATGTGTATATATATATATATATATATGTAATATATGCGTACATGTGTGTGTTATATTTATATGTGTATGTATATAGTATATATATATATATATATATATGCGTACATGTGTGTATATGTTATATTTATATGTGTATGTATATATATATATATATATATACACACACACTATTATGAACGTGTGCGAAATACTTTAGTATAAAGCACTGTATTTATTACTTACCATATATTTTTTGTACTTCGAAAGTTATAGTACGAATCACACTTTTGTCATGGTTTAATCTAGTGCAGAGTTTTTTAATTCTCTCTCTCTCTCTCTCTCTCTCTCTCTCTCTCTCTCATTTCAACCAACCTCGTAGCTCCTACCTCACCGTCACCTCCCAAAGTTTCTCTGAAAGTTGAAATCCTTAAGTTTCCTCGAATCTGAAACTTGAAAATTTGGGTTTTCCTATCGCTTTGGTCTCTTAATTCGTTTAATATTTTTTTAAGTGATAGATTTTATTTTCTCTTTGTGTGTACACTTAGGTTTTTCCGTTTATTTGTTTATATATATATATATATATATATGTATGTATGTATGTATGTATGTATGTATGTATGTATATATATATATATATATATATATGTATGTATGTATATATGTTTTTGCTTGTTTGAGTCAATGATATTGGTTATCTGTTTGATCAGAATCTGCGTTGAATATGAGAGAGAGAGAGAGAGAGAGAGAGAGAGAGAGAGAGATTCCCGCTCATTGTCTAACTATTTTCATATCTGAATAATTGACCATCAATCTATCTTTCTTTGTTATTCATATTTTAACTTTTACTAAAACTTATTTTGTCATTTTCATTTCCTGCATTGACGAAGGCTTACATTTAATTTTTTTTTTTTTTAATTTATTGATGGTCCAGGTATACGCAGAAGTTATACAAAAGCATTTTATACGTAGTATAAGGGAGTTTACTGTATGATATGGTGTTTACTTCATGTGCCTCGTATTAGCAATGTTGATTCTGATAGCAATGGGATTATTGGTAATGTGTTTCACTCATCGACTGTTTTGTGAAAATTATGGGTTAGTCACTTGCCCTCATTATGCATTTCCTTTTGTTGGTTTGTTGATATGCACGTGTATAAACGAATGGTTTGGTACCGTGCAAGTATCTTCGTTTATATGTTCATATTATGTACGTGTATAAACGAATGGTTTGGTACCGTACAAGTATCTTCGTTTATCTTTTCATATGCACGTATATTAAACACATGTAATCGAATATTTTAGGTACCGTATAAGTATCTTTGTTTTTCTGTGTATGTTTAAGTGTATTAAACACGTTCGCACAAATGTTTTTGGTATTTTAAATTTATATTCAGATATCTTTTCATATGCACGTGTAGAAACCACTTGCATACGATTGGTTTTCGTACTGTACAAATATTTTCGTTTATCTGTCCATGGGTACGTGCATTAAACCCGTCCATACGAATGTTTTTGACACCGTAAAATTATCTCCGTTTAATTGTCCTTATACATTTGTATAAAACACGTTCATACAGATATTTTTGGTATCTTAAAAATATCTTTTAAAACGAGAGTTTTTTAGAATCAATATTGCTGTGGCCTGATTGGTAACGTCTCTGCCTGGTGTTTGCCAGTCGGGAGTTAGAGTCCCGCTCAGACTCGTTAGTGCCATTAGTGTCTGCAACCTTACCATCCTTGTGGGCTAAAGTTGGGGGGGTGGGGGTTTGGGGAGCCTATATGTGTATCTGCTGAGTCATTAGCAGCCACTGCCTGGCCCTCCCTGGTCCTAGCTTGGGTGGAGAGGAGGCTTGGGCGCTGATCATATAATATATGGTCAGTCTCCAGGGCATTGTCCTGACTGTTATGGCAATGTCACTGTCCCTTGCCTCTGTCATTCATGAGCGACCTTTTAAACCTTTAATCCTTGATCCGTCTACACCTTTCCTTGCATGTCAAGGGATTTCTTCAGTTCTTAATTAAATTTTGCATGTAATTTTTATGGCCCCTTATCGCCTTAAAGGTAACCTTGTTTTCCAAGGTTGTTTCAAAACTTATTTGATAATTGGCTCGCCTGATCTTCCGGTAAGGTTTCACATTCAGGATTTCCGTCAACGAAGTTGGGAGGAGGTTATGTTTTTGCTCATGTTTGTTTGTTTGTGCACTACTTCCCTATCGCAATTTTACTCAAAGAATAGTGAAACTTTCAGGGATTAATTATGTTCAGAAGTGGAGTTGATTCAATTTTGAAAGTCCTAGGTTAAAGGTCAAGGTTGAGGGAAAGGTTGACCAAATTAACCCTAACCTTAACCCCAAGTATACACATGGTTGTCACACAGACTTCAAATACGCCTACCGTCTAAATTGATTCTGGGAAAGCCAAGCTGGTTTCAAGATATAAGCTACCGTGACGGAGGTCTGCTCTCTGTATTTTTCTAATTATTTTATGAATTTCTATTAATTAGCAATTCCTTATGTTTTGTTAATTATTTAATTAAAAGATAAATGTGCTTAGTGTCCCTTGATGTCGTATGAAATTGGGGTTATTATGTAAATAATTTTATCAATATTGATACCAAATGGAAGCATTCTGTAATAAATTTTCCTTTTAATACCCTGTAAGCTTTTATTAAAGACTTCGCGCTGGTTTCCATTATTTTAATGGTACTAATTACTTCATTATATATCTATCTACTCATGTGTTCCCATAATGTCAGTCATTGTCTCATTAATAACATCGATTTATACATATAGGCAATTCTTGGTTATTATTTTTGCATTTTTATATCACTTTGTATTGTTCCTTTTAAAAACGTCTCGTGTCATTCATTGCATTCCAGTATCGCTGATTTTAATATTTTTTTTATATTATTTTTTAAAAACTTTTTGTTTTTTAATTGCATTACAATATCGCTGATTTTAATATTTTGTATATTGTTCTTTTTTAAAAAACTTTAAATGTTATTAATTGCATTCCAATATCAGCTATTTTTTCAAATTTTTTATTATTTTTTTTTTTTTTTTACTGAAATCATTGTTTTAATCTCATTGCCATTTTCCCCAGAAACACAATGGCGTATTATTACTAGTTTTATTATTGACATAATGATTTTCTTCAAATTTCCTACATTCTCTCTCTCTCTCTCTCTCTCTCTCTCTCTCTCTCAGCATCCTGTCTCCTTAGTATCTCTCTCTCTCTCTCTCTCTCTCTCTCAGCATCCTGTCTCCTTAGTATCTCTCTCTCTCTCTCTCTCTCTCTCGGCACCCATTTTCCTTGAACTTATGACATTTGAGTCTTACGCGTTTGTTTCACAGTTGCGTTAATGGAAACTGTTTTTCACCACAGTTCTAAAACATCCATTTTTAGTCGGCCTTGATTCTCTAGGGGACATCGTCGCATTTCCATCAATATGCACAAGATGACGCAAACATAAACTGAACTAAGTTGTGGTGACCGATGTGGTAGCGTCCCTGACGGGTGAACGCTCAAAATAGTTAGTTTCCTTGGTCGCTGCAACACCACCATCCTTGTGAGCTAAGGATGGTTTTTTTTTTTTTTGATGACGCTAATATAAACTGGACTAAGTTGTGATGGTCGATGTGGTAGCGTCCCTGACTGGGGTTCGAGTCCCGCTCTAACTCTTTAGTTTCTTTGGTCGCGGCAACCACATCATCCTTTTGAGCTAAGGATGGGGGAGGAGTGTTTGTGGGAGCTTATAGGTCTATATGGTGAGTCATCCGCAGCCATTGCCTGTCCCTTCTTGGTCCTAGCATGGTCGGAGAAGATGAAGCAAATATAAACTGGACTAAGCTGTGGTGGCCAATGTGGTAACGTCCCTGACTGTGTGAACGCTAGACTGGTGTTCGAGTCCCGCTCAAACTCGTCAGTTCCCTTGGTCGCTGCAACCACATAATCCTTGTGAGCTAAGGATGTGGGGTTGGGGAGGGAAGCCTATAGGTCAATTTGCTTAGTCATCAGCAGCCATTGCCTGGCCCTCCTTGGTCCTAGCATGGGCGCTGATCATATAGGCTATATGGTCAGTCTCTAGGGCATGGTCTTGCTTGATAAGTTAATATCACTGTCCATTGCCTTCGCCATTCATGAGCAGGCTTTAAACCTTTAAGCGAGAGAGAGAGAGAGAGAGAGATTCTCATTATTTGTAATATTTAACGAAAGAGAAAGTCTCCTTCTGTGGGTATAAACAAAAACTTGCCAGGTGGTGGGCGATGCCCTAGAACATATGGAGAGGGACTAAGAGGAGGCCCTGGAGAAAATATAATAAATATAATGAGAGAGAGAGAGAGAGAGAGAGAGAGAGAGAGGGGGGGATGGCAAAGAAGATGCTTAGACAAACATGATGCTGAGAGAGAGAGAGAGAGAGAGAGAGAGAGAGACGTACCTATAAAATCCACAATTTTCCTCCAATGTTTTTCTTGATATGAAGACTTGCTACAAGAAAAACACGTCTGGTTATGAAGTTGGGGGCGTGTGTGCTTCCTTCCTTCCCGACAAAGACGAACTGTTTTTTTGCAGGAAGTAGTTTGTAAAAGTCGGCGATAGAATGTCATGCCTTTATAAAGATGAATGAATTAGATCTTAAAGTTCTTTTTTTTTTTTTTTTTTTTTTTTTTTTTTTTTTTTTTTTTTTGAGTCGCGTAACTTGGCGTTCTTAGCCTTAACATTTTGTGTGATTAATCTAGTTTGTTTTGTATAGTTGTTGTCCTGTATGAAAGGCTGTATATTATTATTATTATTATTATTATTATTATTATTATTATTATTATTATTATTAGTAGTAGTAGTAGTAGTAGTAGTAGGGTATGACTTCTCCCCCCTACTCGAGGGACGGGGAAAGTTGAACGTAATCGTGTGTGTGTGTATATATATATATATATATATAGATAGATAGATAGATAGATAGATAGATAGATAGATAGATAGATAGATAGATAGATAGATAGATAGATAGATAGATAGATAGATAGATAGATAGATAGATAGATATGTATGTATGCATGTATAGTAAAGTTCATTTTCTATATTATATAGGGGAGATTACTATTATCTTTATTGCATATTCAGGATAGATACACCAAAGGGAATAATAGAAAATAGCAATGTAATACAGTGATAAAAAGGGAATTTAATAAGCAGTTGTGTTTTGCGTGTGTTGCGTAATATGATAATTGCAAATGCTTCCTATTTTTTTCGTAATTAAATTTGTAAGGGCAAAGGCCATATGGACATGCAACGTAAAGTGACTGAAATGAAAAAGGAAATAAAAAGAATGATTGTTTGATGTCGGCTTTAATGTGTTGTGTACTGTAATTGCACTCAAGGTTGCAAATATGCTATGTACGGCGTAGCATTGTGCCAAATTGCACAGGAATGTAATGTACCGTGCCACATTACATTTTACTGTATTATGCCAAATTGCACTGGAATACAATATACTGTGCCACATTGCATTGTACCGTATTGTGCAAAATTGCACAAGAATGCCATGTACCATGGCACGGTATATTATAACATTGTGCCAATTGCGCAGGAATGTAATGTACCGTGCCACATTACATTGTACCGTATTTTGCCAAATTGCACAAGAATGCAATGTACCATGCCTCATTGCATTGTACCATATTGTTACTGTTTAGCAAATATGGTGTGTTTAGTATTTGGTGAGTTGGATATAAAAGGAAACTGCCATGTTTTGCCTTATTGCAACATTCGTAAGATAATTAATAATGAAGGTGATGTTTTTGGCCTTATTCCTTCTGTAGGGCGCATCGTCTAGAGATGTTTGTTTGTGTCCCTTTTCTTACTCCTGTATGAAGTAATTTGATGTTTACTAGTGGTGTTCTTGGTAATTTTAGCATTGTAGTTGTAATGAAAATGGATCGAAATCTCTTCCATATAATAAAGAGCAAGTGTTTGAATATATATATATATATATATATGTATATATATATGTATATATATATATATGTGTGTGTGTATATATATATATGTATATATGTATGTATATATGTAAGTATATATATATATATATATATGATATATATGATATATATGATATATATGTATATATATGTATATGTATATATATGTATGTGTATATATATATATATATGTATATGTATATGTATATATATATATATATATATATAATTTCCTGTCACGCACAGATGGAAGAGTTAGTAGTCATACCCTGGTGAGTGGACGTTACCCAGAGAAGTACACTCCGAAACCACACTCGCCCATTAATTACCGAACCTGCCTATTTTAGTTAGGAGAGGGTTGAATTTGTGCTCATATCTATATAAATGTTTAAACGTCAGTTTTGACAGCTCGGCTACACTATTAAAAAAATGATAATTAATAAAAATTCCAATGGTTGCGTAAGCCGATGTGTTAAAACTTTATTAATGACGTCCGTGGTTCTTCTTATTCTTATTATTTTCCTTCTCATCAAAGAGTTCTTTTAATGACTCCACTATTTGCTCTGGCAGAAGTTGCGTACCCAAGCAAGGAGGGGGAAAAAAAAAGAAAAAAAAAGTTGGTATGTTTACAGAGAAAGGAGATTCGAAGTACCTGAAGATGGTATCTTCTCTCTTCTCTTCCCTCTCTGGCAACTTACCGTAGTTCTTCATATTCTTAATTGCTTTCTTTTTGTTCTTTGTTTTTTATTTTGTTTTGATTTATCCATTCTTTAGGAAAGTCCATTTTCTTGTGTGTGGTTTGCCTTCAAGTTTTGAAGTTTTGTGCGCATTTTGTTCTATATACTGTTAGTATTTATATGTATATATATGTATACTATATATATATATATATACATATATATATATATATATATATACATACATATGTATGTATGTATAATATTTATATATATTTTATGTATATATATGTATATACAGTATATATTTATATATATATATGATATTTATGTATATATATATATATATATATGTGTGTGTGTGTGTGTGTGTCTGTATATATTGTGCGTACATAATGTGTATATGTATACTATATATATTATATATATATAAATATATATATATATATATATATAAAATATATATATATATATATATAAATATATATATATATATTATATATATATATATATATATATGTGTGTGTGTGTGTATGTGTGTGTGTATTTTATTATTTGTCCCATTTGTTTATAAACCTTTAATTAAGCTATATTTTCTTTCATTCGTCACGTTTTCTAACATTCTCTATTGCCTAAATTACTTCATCCTTTGCATCTTATAACCAGTTCCTTTCAATCACCTTTTTCAGATTTTTTACCTTTTTCTTCCCATTTATCACCTGACATCCGGTTTTTTTTTCAGCTTTTCGTCTTTAATTCTTCCTTTCTACTTCAACATTTTCCTTCGTTATCCCTCTTTCTACGTTTTTCCGTCTTTCACTGTTTCATTTTCTTTATTATTATCATCTCTTAATTTGTCCATTTCTCATCTTTACCCCTTTCCCTTGTCATAGGTTTCCTTTAGCATTCTTTACACTATATTAATTCCCATATTTGTCCATTTCCCCTTACACTGTATTCTACGATTGCTTTCCCCTTACTTTCTCCTACCTCCCCTTATCTCCTCCTCCTTTTCTCCCCTTAATGTTCCCCTCCCTCCCATTTTTCTCTCGCTCATTTTCTCATCTCCTTTTCCCCTCCCTCTCATTTCCCCTACTCCTTTCCCTTCCCTCCACGTTTCCCTCATCTTCCTTTTCCAATCTCCTTTTCTTCTCTCTCCCATGATCTCCTCTCTCATTTTCTTCTCCCTCACATTTTCCCTTCCTTTCCATATCTCCTCCCGTCCTTTTCCCCCTCTCATTCTCTCTTCTTTCCCTTTTTCTCCTCTTTCCTCTTTTCCCCTCCCTCTCATTTTCCCTTGCCTCCCTTTTTCCCCTCGCTCAGCCAATAGTCTTAGCATCCACATCCATTTTCCTTTCCAACACACACACCTCTCCCTTTCAACTTCCTTTCTCTCCCTTCAATACCCCTCCCCCCTCCCTCAATACCTCTTCATCTTCAAGTACTTTATTTGCGACAATAGTTTCACGATAAAGCGATTTCTTTCCTCCCCATACATTCGTATCTTTAGAGCACTCTCGGGACATTTTCTTTTTAGATGAACACTTTAGTACTTGTTTCCCTACTTGCTATTATCTGAAGTTTTTTTTTTTTTTTTTTTGCCTGTTGTGATTTATTGTAGTTTTTTTTTTTGGACGTTTTAGTTTTATGAATTTTTATCTAAGTGATATTATCCGTTGCTCTCTCTCTCTCTCTCTCTCTCTCTCTCTCTCTATCTTTATATATATATATAATATATATATATATCATATATGTATATGTGTGTGTGTATTTTATTATTATTATTATTATTATTATTATTATTATTATTATTATTATTATTATTATATTAGCCAAGCCACAACCTTGGTTGTAAAGGCAGTATGTTAGTGGGTGCCCATGAAGAATTGCCAAATATCTATGGGAGTGCTTGGGACTCACAGCCCAAAGTACTTGCAGAAACCAGAAGTTTCACCTTTGAACCGTATAACCCAAGGCGACCCTGTTATCTTTAAACAGTTAAAAAGGTATCTAGCTGATAATCGTAGTAAAGTGTGTTTCCTTGTGATCATCATGGTCTTCATCAGCCTAGTATTTAATTTTGCAGGACCTGTCAGTCTTTGTACGTTCAATCAGAACGCTTAGATCTCATTGTTACGAGTTCTATACTTATGTGTCTTAACTTATTTCTGATATAACGAAAACGTGCCTATGCATTGCAGTAGTTGGTGTAGGGCAACGCTAATATGTGGAGAGAGGAGAGCTGTGTATCGCCAATCAGCTGTTGCTCTCAGATCAGGTTTCCAACTGGATCTTAGAGAGAGAGAGAGAGAGAGAGAGAGAGAGAGAGAGAGATTGCGCAACCTAAGTAGATTATGACACGAGTTTTTTTTTGGTTAGTAATGAATATTATGTCTTGGTTCATTACGACATATGTAGTGTGACGTATGTAAACACACATGAAAGGGTTTCGCCGTTACTAGGGAACATACATGAATATGACGGGGATAGGGATCGTTTAACCCAATTTAGTAAAGTATGTCCTCAGAAGCATAAAACACAATCTCTCCATTTCTCTGCCTGTTCGATGTACAGTAGATAATGAAATATTGAAACGTCAGTTTCTTGTATATAAGTTTCTCTCTCTCTCTCTCTCTCTCTCTCTCTCTCTTTCTATGAAGAGGTGCATTGAGGTTTGCTATCGAGGAATTATAAACGAAGTTTCTCTCTCTCTCTCTCTCTCTCTCTCTCTCTCTCTCTCTCTCACAGTTTTTTCCAGGCTATCTTGTTTTAGTCCTGCTTCTGCCAGTATCACATTACACGCATCCTTTTACATCACGTTTGAGGAGTAGGACGTCACAGTGCTGGAATCATGTTCCCCACACCACATCATCTTGGCAACAGTAGAGAGAGAGAGAGAGAGAGAGAGAGAGAGAGAGATTATTTTGAAAAGCTTATCTCGATTTGCTGTTCTCTTTTTCGTGAATTGAATGTTACTCTGTATATATACATTGTGAATGTTATAATACCAGATGTTTTTAAACTGTTACATTCAAATATGTATAAATATATATGTATATGTATGTATGTATATACAGTATATATATATATATATATATATATATTCAAATAAGCCATATATATTTTTGATACATTAATGTCTGGATTCTCTTAACGACCTCGGGATCAGAGCCCCAGGCGAAATCACACAAAGACAAGAGCTTGGGTCGGCCGGGAATCGAACCCTGGTCGGCAAGCTTGTATAGACAGTGACTAAGCCACTTGGCCAAGTGGCTTAGTCACTGTCTATACAAGCTTGCCGACCAGGGTTCGATTCCCGGCCGGACCCAAGCTCTTGTCTTTGTGTGATTTCGCCTGGGGCTCTGATCCCGAGGTCGTTAAGAGAATCCAGACAAT
>NC_090745.1:1318321-1323321 GCF_036898095.1 Palaemon carinicauda | reverse complement strand
CTTTTATGTAATTCACTGTATGTATACATCTACAAATTTATTTTTTTTATAGTAAGTCATATTACTTTTTTTTTTTTTTTTGTACACTCGAGCACATTATTCTCTATACTTCCTTATTTCCTTTCCTCACTGGCTATTTTCCTTGTTAGAGCCTTGGGCTTATAGCTTCCTGCAACAAAGAGGGTTATATCTTAGCAGCTGTAGATGCAGGTTCTCTTGCTTGAGGGTACACTTGGGCACGCTATTTTATCTAATTTCTCTTCTTGTTTTATTTTATTTTATTTTAATATTGTTTTATTTTTCCTTGTTTCTTTTCCTCACTGGGCTATTTTCCCTGTTGGGGCCCATGGGCTTATAGCATTCTGCTTTTCCACTAGGATTGTAACTCAGCAAGTAATAATAATAATAATAATAATAACTAGAGGGGCACTTTTTATAGAGCAAGCCTTCGCCTTTTCTTAATTCCACTACGTACTTGAACTTAGATATATTTTCTTGAAAATCTAACGGATTGATCCTTTGGTCACACCCCACATGTCCACCAAGTTTCGCTGAAATTGGTTGAGTAGTTTCTGTGTAATGTTCACAAAAAAAAAAGTATCTATACTGTATTTACCATTTGCTTAACAACATAGCGGTTATTTTCAAAGCACTGCTTCATACTTGTACTTTGATGTACTTTATCCAAATGTTACAGATTCATTCTTGCTTCATACCCAACATGATTTCTAGTTTGGTCAACTTCGGTGCAATAGTTTTTGTGTAATTGCTCACAGACAAATAAACTAAGAAACAGACAATGGTGAATACATCCCCTTCGTAAAATCTTCGATTTTGGAGAAGGCAATGAATTATAAAAATCTAAATAACTATTATTAATCTGGCACACTATTCTATCTTACTGTATATATCTTCCTCTTGTTTTGTTCAAGTTTCTATAGTTTATATATGAGATATTTATTTTGATGTTACTTTTCTATAAATATTTAAATTTTCTTTAGTTTCCTTTCCTCACTGGGCTTTTTTTCCCTGTTGGAGCCCCTGGGCTTATAGCATCCTTCTTTTCCATTTAGGGTTGTAGCTTAGTAATTAATAATAATAATAATAATAATAATAATAATAATAATAATAATAATAACTAATCTGTGTCGTGAGTAATATGTCTGATATGGTGTGAAAAGTAGTCTGTTATTACGCCAATAATATTAATCGAAGAATATAGATACAGTGAGTGGTAGTGTGATAACCTTTAATGTTTTCTTATCTCGTGTTATCATTAACACTGATGAATAAGTTATATCGGAATGCGAAGCGCTGTCACATACTGATAATTATCACCAGGCGAGGAAAATAAGTTATAGTTAGGTTAATTAAATAAATGCTGGAGAAAATATTCTTAGTCGGGTTTATTTAAAATATAAATAATGGACAAAATCTTTTAACCATGGAATAAAGGTTGCCAGGCATTTACCGTTTTAAAAACGGATATATTGACGTAAAGGAGTGATATTACGGTCACCAACCTGTAAAAGATAGTAAACAAAGTTAAAATTACGGTCGCCTGTATTTTGCCGAAGTACAGCTGAGAACATTATATTTTTTTTTACGGAGAATTTTGATTAAATTTACGGTTTTTTAACAGTGGGTAAGTAAGCTAAAATTACGGTCACCTGTATTTTGCTGAAGTACGGCTGAGAACATTATATTTTTTTACGGAGAAGTTTGATTAAAATTACGGTTTTTTAACTGTAGATTTATTAAATAATCAAATGCTGGAGATAATCCTTTTTAGTCAAGTTTATAAGATAGTTAAATGCTGCGTAAATTACTTTTAGTCAGATTTATGTGATAATCGAATGCTTGAAAAATCCATATTTAGTCAGGTTTCACAAATGATTAAAAGCTGGAGGATGTATTTTTTAATCAGGTTTATTAAATAGTTAAATCCTGGAGAAAATACTTTTTAATCAAGATTACTAAATGATTAATGCAAGAGAATTATTTTTAAATAGGTTATTAAATAATTAAATGCTGGAATAATCCTTTCTAGTAAAGAGCAAATGATAAATGTTGGAGAAGGGCCTATGCAAACTGAAGCTGTTTGTCATAAATAAAATCCCCCCCCCCCCAAGAAAGTTATAATTTTATATATTCTGAACAAACATATGAAGATCATTTGCCTAAATGCTTTGCCATATTGAAAATAATTTTATTATTATTATTATTATTATTAGTAGTAGTAGTAGTAGTAGCAGTTGTATTATTATTATTATTAATTATTATTATTATTATTATTGTTGTTGTTGTTGTTGTTGTTATTATTAAAGCTGTAACCCTATTTGGAGAAGCAGGATACTATAAGCCCAAGGGCTCTAACAAGGAAAAATAGCCCAATGAGGAAATGAAATAAGGAAATAAATAGCCTCGTCTCACTGCTGTTAGTTTCTTCCTTCTATCATTTCTTTTATTCTAGTCAATACATCAGATGCACCATTCTTCATGTCACTGTATTGTATTCTTTTATTTATTCCAGGACAAATTAATTAATATCTGTCATGATATATCGAATTAGTGTAATTGTATTGAGTGCTCTGATATGATGTTTTTTTAGATAAATAAACTTGAGAGAGTTTTGACAGAATCTTGTATACCTTCAAATGACGTAATAAATGCGACCAGGTTGCTGTTTACTTTTGTCAAAATTAACTCTGAGATATATGTATGTATATATATATATATTTATATATATATATATATATATATCAGTATATATACACACACACACACATATATATATATATATATATACATATACATACATATAGATACAATATATATATATATATATATATACATATACATACATATAGATACAATATATATATATATATATATATACACATATACATACATATAGATACAATATATATATAAATATATATATATATATATATATAGGAAATATTTATTTTAATGTTACTCTTCTTAAAATATTTTATTTTCCTCTTTCCTTTCCTTACTGGGCTATTTTCCCTGTTGGGGCCCCTGGGCTTATAGCATTTTGCTTTTCCAGCTAGGGTTGTAGCTTAGCAAATAATAATAATAATAATAATAATATATATATGCAGTATATATATAGATACAGTATATATATAATATATATATATATATATATATATACATATATATATATATATATATATGTATATATGTGTGTGTGGTGTGTGTGTGTGTGAATCCTGACACATACAGTAAATGCATATTATGATTGATGTTGATAAACAAGTCTATAACGTTTATCTGTAGGAATGCAGGAACATTCTGCTTATGCACACGGAGGCTTTAAGATCAATGTGATGGTTTAGAGGTGAATCAGATTAGCCGACTTGTTTTTCCTTCTTTGGGCGATGACTGCATTTATCCCGCTGACCAAATACGTCCGAGCGATGCCGGACTAGATTGTGTGTGTATATATATATATTTTTTTTTATTAAGGCATCCGGCTTATCAAACCTATTTGGACGCGTGATATATATACATTCGTTAAGGGGGTTTCATTGATAGGTTTGGTAGCGCTGGATAAAACACTGGCAATGATTGTAATATTTAGTGGATGTTGCTATCTGACATTGTATGTTGTAATTTTCCTTTGATTGCACTGTACATCTAACGAACATCATGATATACCGTCTTTATTCAAGATTAATTTCACCAGCTCCAACAGTGAAAAATAGCCCAACGAGGAAAGGAAATAAGGAAACGGGTAGAATTGCACAAAATTACTGAAAATTTATACTTCATTTTTTACGTTGGTTGTTGCTGAAGTGAGTTTCTCGATTATTATTATTATTATTATTATTATTATTATTATTATTATTATTATTATTATTATTATTATTATTGTTATTGTTATTATTATTATTATCTAAACTATAACCCTAGTTGGAAGAGCAAGATGTGCCAACTGGAAACGAACATGTCAGGTGATCTGTTGAACTGGTATTCGAGACCCGGTAACCTCGATAGTTTGTAGTAGTATATATACCTTGTGTGCAACCTTACCATCTTTCTTTCTGAGCTAAGGATAGCGAGTTTAGGGGGAGCATATAGTACTACATGCCGAGTCATCAGGAGCCATTGCCTGGCCCTCCCTGGTAAGGCTCTCACTGTCTCATGGCTCTGCCATTCATGGGCGTTTTTTAAAACTAATGCTGCCTGGCACTTCTTGTAGTGATGAGGGGGCTTGAGCACTAAAAGTATGTGTATTAATTCAGTCTCTAGGGCACTGTCACTGCTCCTTGCCCTCTGCCCTTCATGAGGGACCTTTAAATCCAATGTATTGTCTATGATAGTAACTCTTCATGACGTAGAATGCAAAGCAATGGACTCTTTGCTTTCGTAACCATTCACATAAAGTCCCTATTGCTTCTCTTGGTTAGCGAAAATGTACCTCCATTCTCTCTTCATCCCCCTGATGGTCTTTGAAGCCCTGAGTTGAAGCTTCCATTCAGCTTATTTTGTTATTGTTGAGTCTCGTAGAAGTTACATAACCTTGAGGAGGAATATCAACGATGAAGAGGCCTTTAGTGGTCTTCACTGTTTGGTGTTTTTTATTTGGGTGATCATTTATCGTACGTCAGGGCTTGTTTTTTTCAGTGGTAAGGAGAGAGAGAGAGAGAGAGAGAGAGAGAGAGAGAGAGGAGAGAGAGAATTGACATGCAAAAGTTATATCTAACCACAAGAGTATAAGCAGATGCAAAAAAAAAAAAAAAACGAAATGATCAAAGCCATGCAACGTAATCATTTTACCTCCGTCGCCCATTAAACACAGAGTGAGAGAGAGAGAGAGAGAGAGAGAGAGAGAGAGAGAGAGAGGATTATCATGACAGAATATCTAGTTGATTGTTCCCGTTAAAAGATAGTAAAATTGTTTTCTATTACTGCGCTTGTTCTTTCGTATGTTTTGTTCCTAAATTTATTGCTAATATAAGAGATAATAC
>NC_090745.1:1315036-1317821 GCF_036898095.1 Palaemon carinicauda | reverse complement strand
TCTCTATACTTCCTTATTTCCTTTCCTCGCTGGGCTATTTTCTCTGTTAGAGCCCTTGGGCTTACAGCTTCCTGCAATAAAATAAAGGGTTATATCTTAACAGATGTAGATGTAGGCTCTCTTGCTTGAGGGTACACTTGGACACACTATTCTATCTAATTTCTCCTCTTGTTTTGTTAAAGTTTTAATAGTTCATATAGGAAATATTTATTTTAATATTGTTGTTTTATTTTTCCTTGTTTCTTTTCCTCGCTGGGCTATTTTCCCTGTTGGGGCCCCTGGGCTTATAGCATTCTGCTCTTACTACTAGGGTTGTAGCTTAGCAAGTAATAATAATGATAATAATAATAATATTAATAATAATAATAATAATAATAATAATAATAATAATAATAATAATAATAATAATAATAACTGGAGGGGCACTCTTTATAGAGCAAGCCTTCGCCTTCTCTTAACTCCACTACGTATTTGAACTTCGATATATTTTCTTGAAAATCTAATGGAATGATCCTTTAGTCATGCCCCACATGTCCACCAAGTTTCGCTCAAATTGGTTCTGTAGTTTCTGCGTAATGTTGTTCACAAACAAACAAAAAAGAAAATGACTATATAAGATATTTGCGGTTATTTTCAAAGCACTGCTTCATACTTGTACTTTGATGTACTTTATCTAAAATGTTAGATTCATTCTTGGTTCATACCCAACATGAGTACCTAGTTTGGTCAACATCGGTGCAATAGTTTTTGTGTAATTTCTCAGACAAGCAAACAAATAAACTAAGAAATTCGTCAATGGGTGAAAAATCTTCAATTTTGGAGAAAGCAATGAATTATTATAATCTACAGTAAATACCTATTTACACTCGGGCACACTATTCTATGTTACTTTATATCTCTTCCTCTTGTTTCAAAGTTTTTATAGTTTATATAGGAGATATTTATTTTAATGTTACTTTTCTATAAATATTTAATTTTTTTCTTGTTTCCTTTCCTCACTGGGCTTTTTTTTCCCTGTTGGCGCCCCTTTGCTTATAGCATCCTGCTCTTCCAACTAGGGTTGTAGCTTAGCAATTAATAATAATAATAATAACTAATCTGGTGTCGTGAGTAATATGTCTGATATGGTGTGAAAAGTAGTCTGTTATTACGCCAATAATATTAATCGAAGAGAGTAAATATAGTGAGTGGTAGATAGCATGATAACCTTTAATGTTTTCTTATCTCGTGTTATCATTAACACTGATGAATAAGTTATATTGGAATGCGAAGCGCTGTCACATACTGATAATTATCACCAGGCGAGGAAAATAAGTTGTAGTTAGGTTAATTAGATAAATGCTGGGGAAAATATTCTTAGTCGGGTTTATTTAAAATGTAAATAATGGACAAAATCTTCTAACCATGGAATAAAGGTTGCCAGGCATTTACCGTTTTAAAAACGGATATATTGACGTAAAGGAATGATATTACGGTCACCAACCTGTAAAAGATAGTAACAAAGTTAAAATTACGGTCGCCTGTATTTTGCTGAAGTACAGCTGAGAACATTATATTTTTTTTACGGAGAAATTTGATTCAATTTACGGTTTTTTAACAGTGGGTAAGTAAGCTAAAATTACGGTCACCTGTATTTTGCTGAAGTACGGCTGAGAACATTATATTTTTTTACGGAGAAATTTGATTAATATTACGGTTTTTTAACTGTAGATTTATTAAATAATCAAATGCTGGAGATAATCCTTTTTAGTCAAGTTTATAAGATAGTTAAATGCTGCGTAAATTATTTTTAGTCAGATTTATGAAATAATCGAATGCTTGAAAAAATCCATATTTAGTCAGGTTTCACAAATGATTAAAAGCTGCAGGATGTATTTTTAATCAGGTTTATTAAATAGTTAAATCCTGGAGAAAATACTTTTTAATCAAGATTACTAAATAATTAATGCAAGAGAATTATTTTTAGATAGGTTTATTAAATAATTAAATGCTGGAATAATCCTTTCTAGTAAAGAGAAAATGATAAAATGCTGTAGAAGGGCCTATGCAAACTGAAGCTGTTTGTCATAGATAAAATAAAATAAAAAAGTTATAATTTTATATATTCTGAACAAACATATGAAGATCATTAGCCTAAATGCTTTGCCATATTGAAAATAATTTTATTTTTATTATTATTATTATTAGTAGTAGTAGTAGTAGTAGTAGTAGTAGTAGTAGTAGTAGTAGTAGTAGCAGTTGTATTATTATTATTATTAATTATTATTAATTATTATTAATTATTATTAATTATTATTATTATTGTTGTTGTTGTTGTTGTTGTTATTATTAAAGCTGTAACCCTATTTGGAGAAGCAGGATACTATAAGCCCAAGGGCTCTAACAAGGAAAAATAGCCCAACGAGGAAATGAAATAAGAAAATAAATAGCCTCGTCTCACTGCTGTCAGTTTCTTCCTTCTATCATTTCTTTTATTCTAGTCAATACCTCAGATGCTTCATCATTCTTCCTGTCACTGTATTGTATTCTTTTATTTATTCCAGGACAAATTGATTGATATCTGTCATGATATATCGAATTAGTGTAATTGTATTGAGTGCTCTGATATGATGTTTTTTTTTTTAGATAAATAAACTTGAGAGAGTTTTGACAGAATCTTGTATACCTTCAAATGACGTAATAAATGCGACCAGGTTGCTGTTTACTTGTGTCAAAATTAACTCTGAGATATATACTGTATATATATATGTGTATATATATATATATATATATATATACATATATA
>NC_090745.1:1292536-1307536 GCF_036898095.1 Palaemon carinicauda | reverse complement strand
ACCTACTGAACGCATTTCCCGTCATCTTTTTGGATGCATTTTCCATTTCTTGTCAACCTACTGAACGCATTTCCCGTCATCTTTTGAAGTCATTTCTGTCATCTTATTGGATGCATTTTCCATTTCTTGTCAACCTACTGAACGCATTTCCCGTCATCTTTTGAAGTCATTTCTGTCATCTTATTGGATGCATTTTCCATTTCTTGTCAACCTACTGAACGCATTTCCCGTCATCTTTTTGGATGCATTTTCCATTTCTTGTCAACCTATTGAACGCATTTCCCGTCATCTTATTGAACCGCATTTCTGTCATCTTATTGGATGCATTTTCCATTTCTTGTCAACCTATTGAACGCATTTCCCGTTATCTTATTGAACGCATTTCTGTCATCTTATTGGATGCATTTTTCCATTTCTTGTCAACCTATTGAACGCATTTCCCGTCAATCTTATTGAACGCATTTCCTGCCATCTTATTGGATGCATTTTCCATTTCTTGTCAACCTATTGAACGCATTTCCCGTTATCTTATTGAACGCATTTCTGTCATCTTATTGGATGCATTTTCCATTTCTTGTCAACCTACTGAACGCATTTTCCCGTTATCTTATTGAACGCATTTCTGTCATCTTATTGGATGCATTTTCCATTTCTTGTCAACCTACTGAACGCATTTCCCGTCATCTTTTGAAGTCATTTCTGTCATCTTATTGGATGCATTTTTCCATTTCTTGTCAACCTACCTGAACGCATTTCCCGTCATCTTTTTGGGATGCATTTTCCATTTCTTGTCAACCTACTGAACGCATTTCCCGTCATCTTTTGAAGTCCTTTCTGTCATCTTTTTGGATGCATTTTCCATTTCTTGTCAACCTACTGAACGCATTTCCCGTCATCTTTTGAAGTCCTTTCTGTCATCTTATTGGATGCATTTTCCATTTCTTGTCAACCTACTGAACGCATTTCCCGTCATCTTATTGGATGCATTTTCCATTTCTTGTCAACCTACTGAACGCATTTCCCGTCATCTTTTGAAGTCCTTTCTGTCATCTTTTTGGATGCATTTTCCATTTCTTGTCAACCTATCGAATGCATTTCCCGTCATCTTATTGAATGCATTTCTGTCATCTTATTAGATGCATTTTCCATTTCTTGTCAACCTATTGAATGCATTTCCCGTCATCTTATTGAACGCATTTCCTGTCATTCCATTGAACGCATTTCTTGTCTTCTTATTGAACACAATTCTTGCCATCTTATTACACACATTTCCTGTCATCTTATTGAACGCATTTTCCATGTCTGGTCATCCTATTGAACACATTTTCCTGTTATCTTATTGAACCCATTAACTGTCATTCTACTGAACGCATTTCTCGTCATGCTATTGAACGCACTCCCCTTCATCCTATTGAACGCATTTCTTGTCATCCTGTTAACCGCATTTCCCGTCCTCCTATTGAACGCATTCCCTGTCATCCTATTGACCGCATACACTTTCATTTTATTGACCGTATTTCCTTTCATCTTATTGAAGGCATTTGTGTGTTATTGAAATCATTTATGTGAATGTATTCTTATCTGATATTAGAGAGCTCTATGGATATACAAAAACATACACAAAATATATGTATTTAATCGCTGGTATATAAACGTGTTTTTTTTCTGATCGCATCTCATTTGCATATATAAGTAACCAGTAGGTTGGAAAAGGCATTGGTTATCCGTTGAATATACTGCTGCAGATAAGGCTCGGTTTCCTCAAACATCTGACTTCTCCAAGTATAAAAGGTACCCTGACACTTGCACGACTTTTTGCCACGAATTTGTCGAGTTCGCGAACAGTTCGCGCATAGTTTCACGACCCGGTCACGAAATTTTGTCGTGACCAAAATTTTGAACATTTCATAAGTCTCGTCACGACATGGCACGATGTCACGACGGGTTTACGAACACTTCATGCCAGTTCACGACTCAAGTCGTGACAATGCGTGCCACAAATTCGTGCAAGTGTCAGCCTGGCTTAACTCTTACTACAGTGGATATCTACCGTAGCTCTTCGAGGGCTATTTTCCTAAATGGTAGGGTAGAATAGAAACGCTAGGCATGGTAAGTAGCTTTTCCATAAGGGTGCCCTGAAATTAAGGTTATGTTCTTTAGTCTTTAAAGTTCTTTTTACTTAAAGGTATACTTAATTACTCTTTATTTTTAGTTATAATTATTTCTCACAAAGTTTGTTTGGTGGCTTAATAGATGCCGAGCGATGCTTGGTATTCCATCAGATTTATCATTTCCTGATCTTTTTCCTCACGTTAATCCTAATTTTATATATCCACCATTACTGCACCTCCCATTGCACAAAGTCCTGTTCATATTGTTATTGTTATAACATTATTTATTATTATTATTATTATTATTATTATTATTATTATTATTTCTCTGTAGTTTATTCTTTTCTTTTCTTTTGATCTGAGCTGCCTACCTTTTTTGGGTCTCTAGGGCTTGCGACATTCTGTTTTTTCCAACTACGGTTGTTGTTTGGTTCGTGATGTTAATAATAATACCTTTATGTTATCCCCTATATGATTTCAGCATGTGAAGCTTCTCTCTCTCTCTCTCTCTCTCTCTCTCTCTCTCTCTCTCTCCTATAATTCTTCCTTTCCATCTGCACCCTAATATGTATATCCACTCACCTCTTTTTAATGATGAAGTTTTATGGTATGCATTGTTATGAATAAACATCAAGAATGTTTATATTATTAGTTTCTCTCTCTCTCTCTCTCTCTCTCTTCTCCTCTCTCTCTCTCTCTCTCTCTCATAATTCTTCCTTTCCATCTGCACCCTATTATGAATATCCACTGTCACCTTTTTTAATGATGAGGTTTGTGGTTAATTGCATTATTATGAATGTACATCAAGAACGTTATATTAGTTTCTCTCTCTCTCTCTCTCTCTCTCTCTCTCTCTCTCTCTTCCTTTCCATCTGCATGCTAATATGAATAACCACTGTCACCTTTTACAATGATGAAGTTTGTGGTAATTGCAATATTATGAATATACATCAAGAATGTTATATTATTGTTTCTCTCTCTCTCTCTCGTCTCTCTCTCTCTCTCTCTCTCTCATTATCCATTGTGACGTTGATACGGGTGGATCTCTCCCCCTCTCGTCTTGAAGGGACGAATCCACTGGTTCTTCCAAGAGTTGAATAAAGAAATAGAATGATAATGAATCTGGACTTTTAACCCGCTTTCCCTTCTCACATTGGTGAAAAAGGAAGATCAAATCGTTGATGTAATATTTAATTTGTTATTTCAAAGTAAAAGGGTCCCACCCGTCATTGTTTGTTTTATTTTTGTTATTGACACCCTGGCTCCATAAATCTTAGGTTGCCTGACCTACAACGATAACTGTTGCATGTGTGTTTATATTTATGATATATACCATTCATAAATATGCATGGATGCATGCGTATGTATGTTATCCTTGAGGTTACCTTGAGGATGGTATATTTTTTGTATATATAAATTTATTTATATATTTGTGTTATATATGTATATACTGTGTATAAATATATTTATATATATAATATATACATATATATATAAATATATATATATGTGTATATATGTATATATATATATATATATATATATATATATTTATATATATTATATATAATATTTATATAAATTTATATATACACGCCTATCGTCAGTACATTAAGTAGATCTAAAAGAGTATATAGGTTTATAAAATTTATTATTCATGATTTCTATTAGATTGGTTTTAGTCCCTTTTATTTGTTATTGAAACTATCAAGAGTTTTTTTTTTTTTTTAGATATTATTTAGATAAATCAGTGATAGTTTGATTAAATTAGTGACGTCATCTATATCATCAGCTAAGTGGTTTTAAGTTTCAAGAATAAACACTTTTAGAGGGCATAAGTGATACATCCATGAAGTAGGGTTATATTTTCAAGGATTAATGAATGACTCTCTCTCTCTCTCTCTCTCTCTCTCTCTCTCTCTCTCTAGTTTTTATTGTGTCTAATATTCTGTAATTTGATCTTTCTTATGATTCTTTAATTTTATGTTTCTGATAAGTTCGGGAATAACATCTCAGCCTCGACTGACTCTTCAGAATATGAATGAGAATCTGAATGTGGTCATATTTCTTCTTAGTGTCGCTATATTTATTCGGCTTATTCTTCTCGTAAATTACCTTTCCCTAAAGTCAAACAAATGAGAGAGAGAGAGAGAGAGAGAGAGAGAGAGAGAGAGAGAGAGTGCTAAAATGTTTCTTGAGACTAATATAAAGAAATTAATTAAATCTCTCTCTCTCTCTCTCTCTCTCTCTCTCTCTCTCTCTCTCTCTCTCTCATCGTACCCAGAATTTTATTTATGGGAGCTCGCATTTCCCCTCTCTCTATGTTTGTCTGTATGTCATCTTACAAAATATTGCCATGACAAGAAAAGTAACCTACAAGATCAGCATTTATTTGAAATTACCTAGGCGAATGTATCATCATCCTCTGTCCGAGTTTGATAAAATTGTAGGTACAGTTGGACATAGGAAATCCTGGCACACTTCCCTCTGAGGAATTACATCCTGTCACACCCTGAGTTCGTAGCGAGCAACCAAAAAGGTAGATTAAGAAGAGATAACAGTGGTGGTGAGCGGAGCCACACACAGGAAGGGTGTGGCTGGGTGCATTTATTAAGAGTAAGGTGTATCAGGAATTGCTGTGTCAAACTGTACATTATACATCATTCGTTGGGTGCAATCTCTCTCTCTCTCTCTCTCTCTCTCTCTCTCTCTCCTGATACGTAGGTGTGTTGAATCTTGAAAGCCATTTATTTTTTTCGTGTCTGGAATTTAAGCCGGTTTATCGAGATAAGATTTTAAAGTAGGAATACCGTTTATTTTTATTTTGTTTTGAGTCCTGAACTAACTTTATCGAAATAAGATTATTAAAAGAGAAATGCTTTTGAGTCAACATAACACGGAGTCTCCCAGTTTGCTGATAAATGTATTTGATATAAAATCATTGCAGATGTGTTAATAACGAGTTTGAGAAGTTACGATTATTAATTTTCATTCTCGTTTTTTTTTTATGTAATTAAAAAGAAAAATCATATTATTTTGACGACAGAAGTAAATTTATATTCTTATTGATATTTTTATGCTCTATTTTGCTGATACATACACATGCACAATGGTAGAAATATTTTTTACTCTTGATAGTTCACCAAACAGTTCCTCATTTGTCAAATGTATTTCGAATGTGACTTTTACTGTGTTTTCCACAGTAATCTAGCCAGCCTCATATATTAATATATATATATATATATATATATATATATATATTAAGATATGCATTAATTACATTTTTTATCATAATTTTATCGTAATATAAGGGAATTATCTTTTAGAAAGATCTGAAGCTATTTTATGTAAGCTACCATCAAGTAAGAAATTATAATTTTTTTTAACGTCTTTCTATCGGAAACCTTTACTCGAGTTTGCTTATAGGGAGAACCATCTCTTGATTTTTTTTCTTTTTTAATTTTTTGGTTTTATAGGATTTAATTAGATATTTTTTTCCGTTTTACCACACCGAGAAGCCCTCTTTTAGTTATGATAACCGAATAATTCTTCTTTACTCAAGAGGTTAACTTCTCCACTGTAATTGTTCAGTGGCTACTTTCCACTTGTTGAAGGTAGAAGAGACTTAAGCTATGGTAAGCAGCTCCTCTAGGAGGAGGACACTCCAAAATCAGACCATCGTCCTCTAGACTGGGGTAGTGCCTTTGTCTTTGTACCGTGGTCTTCCACTGTCTCGGGGTAGAGTTCTCTTGCTTGAGTGTACACTCAGGGACGCTATTCTATTTGTTTTCTTATTTGCTCTCCTCACTGGGCTATATTCCCTTTTGGGGCCATTTGGGCTTATACTATCCTGCTTTTTCAACTAGGGTTCTAGCTTAGCTAGTGTTATTTATGATAATATTGATAATAATAATAATAATTATTATTATTATTATATTATTATTATATTATTATTATTATTATTATTATCATTATCATCATCATCATCATCTCCGCCAGCGAAGTTGGGAAGAGGTATTTTCGCCCCAGTTTGTGTGTTCGTGAACAACTTTCTGGCCAGAATTTTACTCATAGAGTATTGAAACTTTTAGGGATTAATTGTTATATTAAGACGTGGAAGTGATTCAATTTTGAAAGTCCAAGGTCAAAGGTCAAGATCAAGGTCGAGCAAAAGGTGGACTGAATTAATCTTAACCTTAACCCCAAGTTCGCACATGGTTGTCACACACAAATCAAATACGCTTACTTTCTAAATTGATTCTGGGAAAGGCAAGTTGGTTTTGAGTTATAAGCTGCCTTGGCGGAGATCTTCACACTCGGGGCTTTTCTAGTAATAATAATTAATAATTAGTATTTCCGCCTCTCCTTATTACCATTAAGGAAACCTCTCTTTGTTGAGGAAGTGTACCTTTGCTATTAATTAGTGTTATTAATAAATCGGGTATTATTTGATTTCTTGAAGTCTTTGTCACTGGATATAATTTTTTTTTGTTCCTAAACTTCTTGATTATTGATAGAAGGCTATTATTATTTCAGCTTGATTGATTCGCCAATAGATTCGAGTGAATGAAAGTTTTTTTTTTTTTTTTTTTTTTTTACGCTTTGAGCAGCTGCCAAAAAGGAGGCAATTATTGGCAGACTTTACTTCCATTGATAATTCTATTTGTGATGGTTTTATCTTAATCTGAAAATATCTGTTAATAAAAAACCTAACTTTATTACCTTTTTTTTTTTTTGCACGAGGCTATATTTTATTTTATCAATAATTCTTTTTATATTGATTTTATGTTAATCTGAAAGTAGCTGTTAATAAATACAGAATTTTATTACAATTTTTTTTTTTCACAAGCTTAAGTTTTATATTAATAATTCTATTTATGATGGTATTATGTTAATCTGAAAGTACCTGTTAACATAAAAGAATTTTATTACATTATTTTTTTATATAGTCGAAATACATAAAGAATCAATATCAGTATACATCAAAATAACTTGATTAACACAATTATAAAATGGTATCTCGGGGTAATAGATATTTTTTAAAATCTTTAAAAAAGATTAAAAGTCATATTCTCCAAACCATGAGTAAATGAAAGTGGCGCATAAAATTTGAAGATGGTTACAATTTGACAATTTTAATGGGAAGCTGATTTAAGGAAACTATTCATAATTTTCCCCCCTCTTCCTCAAGTTGGTCTCATCATTGTCCCCTCTTCCTCAAGTTGGTCTCATCATTGTCCCCTCTTCCTCAAGTTGGTCTCATCATTGTCCCCTCTTCCTCAATTGGTCTCATATTTTCCCCTCTTCCTCAATTTGTCTCATCATTTTCCCCTCTTCCTCAATTGGTCTCATAATTTTCCCCTCTTCCTCAATTTGTCTCATCATTTTCCCCTCTTCCTCATTTGGTCTCATCATTTTCCCCTCTTCCTCAATTTGTCTCATCATTTTCCCCTCTTCCTCAATTTGTCTTATCATTTTCCCCTCTTCCTCAATTTGTCTCATCATTTTCCCCTCTTCCTCAATTTGTCTCATCATTTTCCCCTCTTCCTCAATTTGTCTCATCATTTTCCCCACTTCCTCAATTTGTCTCATCATTTTCCCCTCTTCCTCAATTTGTCTCATCATTTTCCCCTCTTCCTCAAGTTGGTCTCATAATTTTCCCCTCTTCCTCAAGTTGATCTCGTCACTTTCCCCTCTTCCTCAAGTTGGTCTCATCATTGTCCCCTCTTCCTCAGTTGGTCCTCATCATTGTCCCCTCTTCCTCAAGTTGGTCTCGTCACTTTTCCCCTCTTCCTCAATTGGTCTCATCATTGTCCCCTCTTCCTCAAGTTGGTCTCATCATTGTCCCCTCTTCCTCAATTGGTCTCATCATTTTCCCCCTCTTCCTCAATTGGTCTCATCATTTTCCCTTTCCCCTCTTCCTCAAGTTGGTCTCATCATTGTCCCCTCTTCCTCAGTTGGTCTCATCATTTTCCCCTCTTCCTCAAGTTGGTCCTCGTCACTTTCCCCTCTTCCTCAATTGGTCTCATCATTGTCCCCCTCTTCCTCAAGTTGGTCTCATCATTGTCCCCTCTTCCTCAATTGGTCTCATCATTTTCCCCCTCTTCCTCAATTGGTCTCATCATTTTCCCTTTCCCCTCTTCCTCAAGTTGGTCTCATCATTGTCCCCTCTTCCTCAAGTTGGTCTCATCATTGTCCCCTCTTCCTCAGTTGGTCTCATCATTTTCCCCTCTTCCTCAAGTTGGTCTCGTCACTTTCCCCTCTTCCTCAATTGGTCTCATCATTTTCCCCTCTTCCTCAAGTTGGTCTCGTCACTTTCCCCTCTTCCTCAATTGGTCTCATCATTGTCCCCTCTTCCTCAAGTTGGTCTCATCATTGTCCCCTCTTCCTCAATTGGTCTCATCATTTTCCCCCTCTTCCTCAATTGGTCTCATCATTTTCCCTTTCCCCTCTTCCTCAAGTTGGTCTCATCATTGTCCCCTCTTCCTCAAGTTGGTCTCATCATTGTCCCCTCTTCCTCAGTTGGTCTCATCATTTTCCCCTCTTCCTCAAGTTGGTCTCGTCACTTTCCCCTCTTCCTCAATTGGTCTCATCATTGTCCCCTCGTCTCAAGTTGGTCTCATCATTTTCCCCCTCTTCCTCAATTGGTCTCATCATTTTCCCTTTCCCCTCTTCCTCAAGTTGGTCTCATCATTGTCCCCTCTTCCTCAAGTTGGTCTCATCATTGTCCCCTCTTCCTCAGTTGGTCTCATCATTGTCCCCTCTTCCTCAAGTTGGTCTCATCATTGTCCCCTCTTCCTCAGTTGGTCTCATCATTGTCCCCTCTTCCTCAGTTGGTCTCATCATTGTCCCCTCTTCCTCAGTTGGTCTCATCATTTCCCCTCTTCCTCAAGTTGGTCTCGTCATTGTCCCCTCTTCCTCAAGTTGGTCTCATCATTTTCCCTTTCCCTCTTCCTCAAGTTGGTCTCATCATTGTCCCCTCTTCCTCAAGTTGGTCTCATCATTGTCCCCTCTTCCTCAAGTTGGTCTCATCATTGTCCCCTCTTCCTCAGTTGGTCTCATCATTGTCCCCTCTTCCTCAAGTTGGTCTCATCATTGTCCCCTCTTCCTCAAGTTGGTCTCATCATTGTCCCCTCTTCCTCAGTTGGTCTCATCATTGTCCCCTCTTCCTCAGTTGGTCTCATCATTGTCCCCTCTTCCTCAAGTTGGTCTCATCATTGTCCCCTCTTCCTCAAGTTGGTCTCATCATTGTCCCCTCTTCCTCAGTTGGTCTCATCATTGTCCCCTCTTCCTCAAGTTGGTCTCATCATTGTCCCCTCTTCCTCAGTTGGTCTCATCATTGTCCCCTCTTCCTCAAGTTGGTCTCATCATTGTCCCCTCTTCCTCAGTTGGTCTCATCATTGTCCCCTCTTCCTCAGTTGGTCTCATCATTGTCCCCTCTTCCTCAGTTGGTCTCATCATTTTCCCCTCTTCCTCAAGTTGGTCTCGTCATTTTCCCCTCTTCCTCAATTGGTCTCATCATTTTCCCCTTTCCCCTCTTCCTCAAGTTGGTCTCATCATTGTCCCCTCTTCCTCAAGTTGGTCTCATCATTTTCCCCTCTTCCTCAAGTTGGTCTCGTCATTTTCCCCTCTTCCTCAATTGGTCTCATCATTTTCCCTTTCCCCTCTTCCTCAAGTTGGTCTCATCATTGTCCCCTCTTCCTCAAGTTGGTCTCATCATTGTCCCCTCTTCCTCAGTTGGTCTCATCATTGTCCCCTCTTCCTCAGTTGGTCTCATCATTGTCCCCTCTTCCTCAGTTGGTCTCATCATTTTCCCCTCTTCCTCAAGTTGGTCTCGTCATTTGTCCCCTCTTCCTCAAGTTGGTCTCATCATCCCTTTCCCCTCTTCCTCAAGTTGGTCTCATCATTGTCCCCTCTTCCTCAAGTTGGTCTCATCATTGTCCCCTCTTCCTCAGTTGGTCTCATCATTGTCCCCTCTTCCTCAAGTTGGTCTCATCATTGTCCCCTCTTCCTCAGTTGGTCTCATCATTGTCCCCTCTTCCTCAGTTGGTCTCATCATTGTCCCCTCTTCCTCAGTTGGTCTCATCATTTTCCCCTCTTCCTCAATTTGTCTCATCATTTTCCCCTCTTCCTCAAGTTGGTCTCATCATTGTCCCCTCTTCCTCAGTTGGTCTCATCATTTTCCCCTCTTCCCTCAAGTTGGTCTCGTCACTTTCCCCTCTTCCTCAATGGTCTCATCATTGTCCCCCTCTTCTCAAGTTGGTCTCATCATTTTTCCCCCTCTTCCTCAATTGGTCTCATCATTTTCCCTTTCCCCTCTTCCTCAAGTTGGTCTCATCATTGTCCCCTCTTCCTCAAGTTGGTCTCATCATTGTCCCCTCTTCCTCAGTTGGTCTCATCATTTTCCCCTCTTCCTCAAGTTGGTCTCGTCACTTTCCCCTCTTCCTCAATTGGTCTCATCATTGTCCCCTCTTCCTCAAGTTGGTCTCATCATTGTCCCCTCTTCCTCAATTGGTCTCATCATTTTCCCCCTCTTCCTCAATTGGTCTCATCATTTTCCCTTTCCCCTCTTCCTCAAGTTGGTCTCATCATTGTCCCCTCTTCCTCAAGTTGGTCTCATCATTGTCCCCCTCTTCCTCAGTTGGTCTCATCATTTTCCCCTCTTCCTCAAGTTGGTCTCGTCACTTTCCCCTCTTCCTCAATTGGTCTCATCATTTTCCCCTCTTCCTCAAGTTGGTCTCGTCACTTTCCCCTCTTCCTCAATTGGTCTCATCATTGTCCCCTCTTCCTCAAGTTGGTCTCATCATTGTCCCCTCTTCCTCAATTGGTCTCATCATTTTCCCCCCTCTTCCTCAATTGGTCTCATCATTTTCCCTTTCCCCTCTTCCTCAAGTTGGTCTCATCATTGTCCCCTCTTCCTCAAGTTGGTCTCATCATTGTCCCCCTCTTCCTCAGTTGGTCTCATCATTTTCCCCTCTTCCTCAAGTTGGTCTCGTCACTTTCCCCTCTTCCTCAATTGGTCTCATCATTGTCCCCTCGTCTCAAGTTGGTCTCATCATTTTCCCCCTCTTCCTCAATTGGTCTCATCATTTTCCCTTTCCCCTCTTCCTCAAGTTGGTCTCATCATTGTCCCCTCTTCCTCAAGTTGGTCTCATCATTGTCCCCTCTTCCTCAAGTTGGTCTCATCATTGTCCCCTCTTCCTCAGTTGGTCTCATCATTGTCCCCTCTTCCTCAGTTGGTCTCATCATTGTCCCCTCTTCCTCAGTTGGTCTCATCATTGTCCCCTCTTCCTCAAGTTGGTCTCGTCACTTTCCCCTCTTCCTCAATTGGTCTCATCATTGTCCCCTCTTCCTCAAGTTGGTCTCATCATTTGTCCCCCTCTTCCTCAATTGGTCTCATCATTTTCCCTTTCCCCTCTTCCTCAAGTTGGTCTCATCATTGTCCCCTCTTCCTCAAGTTGGTCTCATCATTGTCCCCTCTTCCTCAGTTGGTCTCATCATTGTCCCCTCTTCCTCAAGTTGGTCTCATCATTGTCCCCCTCTTCCTCAGTTGGTCTCATCATTGTCCCCTCTTCCTCAGTTGGTCTCATCATTGTCCCCTCTTCCTCAAGTTGGTCTCATCATTGTCCCCTCTTCCTCAAGTTGGTCTCATCATTGTCCCCTCTTCCTCAGTTGGTCTCATCATTGTCCCCCTCTTCCTCAGTTGGTCTCATCATTGTCCCCTCTTCCTCAGTTGGTCTCATCATTTTCCCCTCTTCCTCAATTTGTCTCATCATTTTCCCCCTCTTCCTCAAGTTGGTCTCATCATTGTCCCCTCTTCCTCAGTTGGTCTCATCATTTTCCCCTCTTCCTCAATTTGTCTCATCATTTCTCCCCTCTTCCTCAAGTTGGTCCTCATAATTTTTCCCCCTCCTCAATTGATCTCATTATTTTCCCCAATCATCTAGTTAGTCTCGTTATTAATCCCCTCTTTCTCAAGTTGGTCTCATCATTGTCTCTTCTCAAGTTGGTCTCATTATTGTCCCCTCTTCTCAATTTGGTCTCATCATTTTCCCCTCTTCTTCAATTGGTCTCATCATTTTCCCCTCGTCCTCAAGTTGGTCTCATAATTCCCCCTCTCTTCCTCAGTTGGTCTCATCATTGTCCCCTCTTCCTCAGTTGGTCTCATAATTTTCCCCCTCTTCCTCAAGTTGGTCTCGTCACTTTCCCCTCTTCCTCAATTGGTCTCATCATTGTCCCCCTCTTCTCAAGTTGGTCCTCATCATTTTCCCCCTCTTCCTCAATTGGTCTCATCATTTTCCCTTTCCCCTCTTCCTCAAGTTGGTCTCATCATTGTCCCCTCTTCCTCAAGTTGGTCTCATCATTGTCCCCTCTTCTCAAGTTGGTCTCATCATTTTCCCCTCTTCCTCAATTGGTCTCATAATTTTCCCCTCTTCTTCAAATTGGTCTCGTTATTTTCCCCTCTTCCTCAAGTTGTTCTCGTCATTTTCCCCCTCTTCCTCAAGTTGGTCTTGTCATTTCCCCACTTCCTCAAGTTGGTCTCGTCATTTTCCCCTCTTTCTCTAGTTACACATAATGTCTCCCCTTCTCTCAAATTGATCTTATTTTCTCCCCTCTTCCTCAAGTTGGTCTCATAACTTTTCCCTTCTTCCTCAAGTGAAACATAATGTCTCCCCCTTCCTCAAGTTGATCTCATGTTCTCCCCCTTTTCTTCAAGTTACTCAAAATTTTCCCCTCTTCCCCGAGAAACTTTCCATCATTTTCTCTCTCTTCCTCAAGTTACGCATAATGTATCTCCCTTCAAGTTGATCCAATTATCTCGCCTCTTCCTCAAGTGGTACAATAACTTTTCCCTCTTCCTCATAATGTCCATCCCCCCCTTTCCTCAAGTTGATCTCATTTTCTCCCTTCTTCCTCAAGTTACTCATAAAATTTCAAAATTTCCCCTCTTCCCCGAGAAACTTTCATCATTTTTTCCCCTCTTCCGCTAGTTGATCGAAATTGAATTTTTTTCTTCTGGTTTTGGGCTCCACCACGATGAAGGTATGCCTCGTCGCACACGGAGGCTTGGAAATGTCCAAGGGGACATAAAGTTCACTTGAATACCCTCGGTATCTTCTCCCCTCCTGTCATTTTTTACTGGAAATAATAAAAAGGTTATAAAACGGATTTCTAAGACGTGTGAGGTACGAGTTTTACGTTTTATTCCTGTGATTGATTTTTTATTGTTTCTGTGACTGATGATTAAACGTTTATTGTTTGCAAATTGTTGAGATTTTCATGTAATTTATTTATTTTTAGTTGTGGTTTTATGCGATTTTATACTATTACACTTTTTTTAGCAATTATTTAATTTATTTATTTTTGTTATTGTCGTAATTGGTTATTTACGTCTTTATAGATTGTATACATGTACAGTTAGATACAGGAATTCCGGGGACACCTCACTCTTACTTGTTGTACCATGTCACACCCTTACTGCATTGCAGGGAACCGAACAGATAGTGTAGGGGAAAGATGGCAGTGGTTGTGGGCGGGGCTACGCACGGGAACCCGTACCGTAGTAAGAGTGTGACAAGATTCGCCTCTTCAGAGTGGGCTGTGCCAGGAATTAAGGTGTCCAACTGTACATGTACATTTATAGTGTGTGTATATATAAATATATATATTATATATATATACAGTATATATATTATATATATATATTAGCGGGTTAGGAGTGTTGAATGCATATCTTTTTGGATGTCCATAGTGGCAGGCCCTTGATATTAGTTGCGGGCCCACACAGAAGTCTACCTTCCGGGTACTGAATGTACAGTTAAGGTCATCCAAAGCGCTAAGGAATCTAATCAAATAGGTTAAGCAGATCCCACCTCCTTGATCTTAACGGAACTGGTCTAAGGAAATGCTATTTTCTCTGAAAATGAACCATAGACCCTTCTCTGCTCAAGACAGAGGCCTTTACTCGCTTTTGAAGACAAAGGCCTATACTCACTGTTAAGACAAAGGCCTATACTCACTCACTGTTAAGACAAAGGCCTATACTCACTCGCTGTTGAAGACAAAGGCCTATACTCGCTCGCTGTTGAAGATAAAGGCCTATACTCACTCGCTGTTGAAGACGAGGCCTATACTCACTCGCTGTTGAAGACAAGAGGCCTATACTCACTCACTGCTGAAGAATAAGGCCTATACTCGCTCGCTGTTGAAGAAAAAGGCCTATACTCACTCACTGTTGAAGACATGGCTATACTCGCTCGCTGTTGAAGACAGTGGCCTATACTCGCTCGCTGTTGAAGACAGTTGGCCTATACTCGCTCGCTGTTGAAGACAGTGGCCTATACTCGCTCGCTGTTGAAGACAGTGGCCTGTACTCGCTCGCTGTTGAAGACAGTGGCCTGTACTCGCTCGCTGTTGAAGACAGTGGCCTATACTCACTCGCTGTTGAAGACAAAGACCTATACACACTCGCTGGTTAAGCTAAAAAAGGCTTAAAGTCACTGAACCTCTAGTCAAGGTAATGGAATTTGAATCCAAGACAGTTATATATTGCTCTAATTTAAAGGCAAATGGGATTTGCTTGCATCAAGGCCTCTTGGATATTAACTCTATGAATGTCCGTCTTGGCTTTGTTGATTGAACTGTGAGATTGTGACTGGGAGACTCCAGAACGTTTGATGGGGGAGCTTTTAAGAATTTCTCTGTACCTTGCAAACCTTGTAATTAATTTTAAGGCCGGGAGCACACTAGCGACTCTGTGGCGCCACAAAGCCACAGCATCGTGTGGCGGGGATGTGGTCTCCCATAGGTTTCCATTGTTTTCAAGTTTTGCCGCGCAAACTAGCGACTGTGGCTCTCTGTCGCTCATCCCCGCCACAGGCGTGGCGTG
>NC_090745.1:1259580-1284536 GCF_036898095.1 Palaemon carinicauda | reverse complement strand
AACTGGTTAATTTTGTTGGAAATTTTGTTACGTAACAAGCTCCCCTCAGATATTACAAGGACTGAAGATATTAATATATATATTTTTGGGCTCAAGCCATGTCGTCCTGATGGAAGTTCCTATAGGGTAGCTTCCTAGGGTATATTACAACTACGGCGATATTCCCAGAGAATTTACCTTAAGGTACCAGAATTCTAACTCCTGGAGCGAGTATCCCTCGTGAAAGGGATATCGCGACATATCAGAGGACGTATTCTAGACACGTCACATGGCAATCTACAACCTGGACAGAGATTTCGTCTCGTAGGAGGTGATTGACGAGATACGAATTCGGGAAAGAAAAAGGGGAGCCGCTCCCAAGGCTTCCCTATCCCCCGATTCGTATGCGTGCCTGGCGCCAATCCTGGCGCCATCTGTATTCCTTTTTGCGTAGCTTAACAACTCGGTGTTTTTTCCTGTTTTTCTCGCAAATCTTGGATTTATTCGACTTTTCATGGCTTCTTCGTCTTCGTCGGCCTCTGATAAGTTGAGTATAGTGTCTGTTATGTATAAATGTAGGCTCTTGGTAAAATTTTGAGTGATTAATAGGATTAATCTTTGATACAAGAGCCGTAGCCTACCAGAGGTGTCCTGGACACTGTCGCTCGCTAGGTATAAATTAGTTAGTCAGAGCGACATTCCTGGTTGTTTTGCTTTAATAAATTTTAGCTATTTAGCATTACATAGGATTTCCTTTCGTGCTTAGTATTTGGCGAAGTATTCGCCATTCTGGCCTACGCTAGGCCATGTAGCCTAGTCGTTTGGTCCTAGTACTTCATGCATGATTTTGGTTTTTCCGAGTGTAATTAAAATTTTATTGAAGCTTTAGGCTATATTTTATACATTTTAGACTGTGTGGAATATTTCCAAGATTGTATACGTGTGAGTTTCGGTGAATTAGGTAATCGATTCTCTTGGTGCCTAGGCTAATTGCTTATGGAGCCTTAGTATACTTTATCATACTCCCCGGTTGCTTTCTTTTCTTCGGAGAAGGTATGCAATCCCTTTCCCTCTGTTTAAGCCTTGGGCTTATCCCTAAGTGGTTTTTTCCGAATTTATTTTCGATAAAACTATACTAGGGTGTTACTGTACCTTCCTGTTCCTGTAGTTATGGTTCAAGAGGGACAGAACAACAGAGTTTTTAGTCTGAGTCCGTGTTGTCTGGCTTGGGGCAGAGTCCCCCTCGCTGACCTAACACATACAAAGGGAGCTTAGCTCCCTTAGGTCACTACCGAAGGTTTCTGTAGTTATGATTCCTTCTTTTGTGATCGACCAGACTAAGTCCTGTTGCTGTTCTCGGGGGAGGATAAGTTCTTCCCTTGGGAGTAGCAACGCCTTCCTTGCTTTGGTGCTCTGGAAGCTGGCAAGTATTGCTGGCCTTTTCCCTTAGATCTCCCTTAGGCTAAGATAAGTTTCTTGGCTGCGGGTGATCTGTCACTAAAGCAAGGTTGGCAGGACCCTCTTGTCCCTTCCCCCTCTATCTCCGTAATGGCCTAGCCATTACTGTACTGTACCTTGCCGGCCGGCAGAGCTGGCCGGCAGGGGTCTTACTGTACTGTACGTCGTTCTACTTCTGGACCTAGTATAGGTTGGGATGTGGAATTGACTCAGCCCATTGCCGGCCGGCAGAGCTGCTGGCCGGCAAGGGTCTTATGTTTTCGAGTGTTGCCCGGACCTCTCTTGGTCCCTCATCCATGCCTGCCGGCAGAGCCGGACGGCATTGGTCAAGGAAGCCTGAATTAGTTTCTCCCCTTCCTTATATGCACTCTTTCGGTTGCCGGGCTTGGAGGTAGTGTACACTCTTATCCCGGCATCCATTCTATTTTCTTCTAGTGCTGTACCTGTCCCGGCTGCCGGCCTCATAGGCCAGCAGCCGGGCAGGGTAGTTCTCTGGTTCTTTTGCTGCCGGCTGGCATCGGTCTTGTACCTTTGCCGGCCGGCTTATGTCAGTCCTTGTCTGCCGGTCACCAAGAGTGTGGCCGGCAGCTGGGTATTACCTTGTGTAGTTGCTGGCCGGCAGCCATTGCCGGACAACACTGGCTGTTACCGGCCGGCAGTTGCTGCCGACCGGCACAGGCATTTGAACCAGAGTGCTGCCGCCCTATAGCTGTTAAGTAGTATACTTTAAAGCTAGTTGTGGTGTGTGCCGGCCGGCAAAGGCAGGCCGGCACACATCCCCCTATACTGTACTAGTATTCTTCTGTATAGCATATACAGTAAGAAGAAAACTATAGTAAAGGTTTTGGTACAGCACTGTATCTTCTAACACTATTGTGTTTTCTTGCACATCCCTTTGCTGTTGCCCTCAGATAGGAAGCTGAGTTCTTCCCTGTCTATTATCCAGGATTTTAAAATCATTGCTTAGGTGTGAGCTCCACCTGTTTCCTCTGGAAACCTTGCATTGGTTACTCTAGAAGAGATAAACCATTTTTTATTTTATTATCTGGAAGGCTGCAACAATGGGTTGTGAGGGAAACACAAGTGTGTGTCTTTCCTTTCTGAATTGTTATGCTATACTATGCATATCCAGTGATACATAGTTCACTTGATACTCATGGAAATTTCTTCTCTTTACAGAAGGACACTCCGAAGTGGGGAAGTGCTTTCTGCAATGTCAGCAGCAAGAACCTCTGCGGACAGGAGTTTTGTAGGAGACACGCAGCATACGCTGTCTCCAAGGATGATCTCCGGTATTGGGACCCTCAGGTATGTACTGTGTGCACTAACCTGATTAATGAGACATTTAAATAGCTAGGAAGAAGCTTCGTACCTGGGTAAGGGGCTTCCAAAAGAACACTTCTGGCCCTTATCTTCCAAGTGAGAAGATGAGGGCGTATCTTTTCCCTAAGGCATCAGCTGATGCAGTGATTCCCCAGCCTCAAGAGGAGATCCCCTAAGTTCAGATCCAGGTGGATGCTGAAGTCGTGGTCGCGATGCAAGACATCCAGCTAAATGACAGGATATCTGATGTGGACGGGTGTCAGGAGGAAGACCTCCTGGCAGAAGCCCAGGATGAAGTTCAAGCCCCTCTACATCGGCCGGTCTCCCAGTAGAGCTGGGACAGGCCCTCTCTTCTATTGTTGGAATGATCCAACAAATGCAGAAGGAGAATCAGGAGAAGGCGGCTGCAATGGAACTGCGAATGCAGTGCCTTGCAGAATCACATGGGCCCCAGAAAAAGCTCAATGTGAAAGACCTTCCCTTGTGCTCAGATGCTAACCCATGGAGGTATGCTGAGCACATGCCGATGACGACTGGAAAGATCGTCATCTCGGATAAGCTGGGCTCAGTTCCCCTGGAGGGTGGAATTCTGGCCCAGCAAGGCATCATATCCGGACTGTTATGTCCGGCTGAGGAAGAAACCAGCTTCAAAGGAGGAGACAGAGCCGAAGGAGGTCATAGTGATGGACCATGCTAAGGCTCAAGCTCTACTTTCATCCTCGATGAAAGAGAGGGGCTTCTCTAACTCAAAGGTAGCTGCATTGAATAGGAAGCTCCCTTCCTTTGTGTCCTCGCCTACTAGAGCCTTCCCCCTTTTACAGAAAGGGTTTCTGGCTGTACTAAAAGCAATCGAGGCCGGCAAGTCTTGCCCCTCCCTAGAGGAGTGTAAACCCTTGTCGCTGGCCCTGCCTATGGACCACAAAGACTGGAAGGACGTCCATCTTACGTTCTCAGTGGGAAAGTTGGAGGCTGATATTGCCGGACGTCAGTTCGGCAAGGACCTCCCTAAGCTGTCTGACTTTCTTTTGCGAAGTGAGTTCGATACAAAAGAAAAACTGACTGCCTCAATGTCTCTTCAGACTACTCTCGAGACGATGGCAAGTGACCCCAAGGTCCATGAAATGTTCATGGTAGTGGCCAAGCCTCATCTGGCCACAGTGACGAAGGACCTTTATGGCTTCGTCAAGGCAAGGAGAGCTTGTAGGGAGTTCGTGTTTACCTCGGCTACGGTGAGGCACGAGCTAAAGAAACTAATCTCCTCCAACATTTGGGGAAAAGACCTTTTTCCCTACCGACTTGGTCAAAGAAGTTTTTGATAAAGCCGCCTTGGAGAATAGAAACCTTCTCCAGAAGTGGGGCCTGGCTATCAAAAGAAAGTCTTCCCCGGATGAGGGTCCTCAACCAAAGAGGAAGACTATGAGGACTAGGCTACCGTCTCGGCCAGCCAAACCTCTTAGACAGCAACAGCAACTGCAATTGCCATTGCCCCCAGTGCCCCAGATCGTGGCACAAACCCCGACCACCTTTCAGTGGGTACCCCAGGCCGTGTCGACGCAGTCCACGGCATTCACCCCAGCGTTCGAAGGGCAGTCTACTTCCTTTCGAGCAAAGCCTAGAGGAGCAGCCAGAGGCTCGTCTAGACGCCCCTCAAGTGGAAGGGGATTCAGGGGTGGTCGTGGTCAGGAAGGCAAGACCTCAGGACGGCAGTCCAAGTGAGGTGATACCGGTAGGAGGGAGACTTCTGAAATTTCGGGATCGGTGGACCTTCGATCCCTGGGCCCACAGCCTACTCAAGAATGGACTGGGCGGGAGCTGGTACAGCACTCCACCCCCGTACCTTCGGTTTTTTCCAACACTCCACCCCCGTTATGGAGGAGTACGTTCAAGAACGGTTGGAGAAAAAGGGTGAAGCCCATCAATTTCTAAGGGAGGCTGTTTTTTGTTCCCAAGAAAGACTCGGAAAAGCTCAGAGTCATTCTGGACTTGTCGCCACTTAACAAGTTCATAGTGAATTGCAAATTCAAAATGCTAACACTGCAACACATAAGGACCTTACTGCCCAAGAGGGCATATTCCGTCTCTATAGACTTGTCAGACGCCTACTGGCACATTCCAATTAGCCATCGACTCTCCCCCTACCTAGGGTTCAGGCTACAACGAAGACTATACGCCTTCGGAGCCATGCCATTCGGGCTAAACATAGCCCCAAGGATTTTTACGAAGCTTGCGAGCGTAGCTCTCAAACAATTTCGCCTAAAGGGAATTCAGGTAGTAGCCTACCTGGACGACTAGTTGGTGTGGGCAGCATCCGAGACAGAATGCTTGCAAGCTTCCAGTCAAGTGATCCAGTTCCTAGAGTACCTAGGCTTCAAGATCAACAGAAAAAGTCTCGACTTTCTCCATCTCAAAAGTTCCAGTGGCTAAGATCCACTGGGACCTTTTGTCACACCATTTCTCCACCCCGGCGAAGAAAAGGAAGGAGATAGCGGGTTCTGTCAAGAGACTTCAAGATTCCGAAAGGATATCAAGACACGAGCAGGAGAGAGTACTGCGCTCTCTCCAGTTTGCTTCGGTGACAGACCCAGTGCTAAGAGCACAGCTAAAGGATGCAATCGGAGTTTGGAGAAGTTATGCATCAAACGCGTGAAGAGATCTGAGAAGACCAGCCGCTTCGGCTAAGTACTCTTCTCAGGCCTTGGTCCCAAGCCAGACATCTAAAGAAGTCAGGTTCTTCTTCAGCCACCTCCCCCGTCGGTGACGATTCACTCAGACGCCTCAAAGGAGGGATGGGGAGGTCAATCTCATCGGAAAAAAGTCCAGGGGACTTGGTCCAGGCTATTCAAGACCTTTCTCATAAAACTTTCTAGAAGCTAGGGCAGTGCTCCTTACCTTAAAGAAAGTCTCCCCACGTCATTCGTTCCACATAAAGTGGTAATAGACAGCGAGGTAGTTGTAAGATACTTGAATCGACAAGGATCGAGGTCACCACCTCTCAACCAGGTGATGTTGGCCGTCTTCCGATTGGCGGAAAAGAAGAAGTGGTACCTGTCGGCAGTTCACCTTCAAGGAGTCCGCAATGTGACAGCGGACGCTCTATCCAGGTTCACACCGATAGAGTCGGAATGGTCCTTAGACGCAGGATCATTCTCCTTCATTCTGAATCAGTCCCAGAACTGCAGATAGACCTCTTTGCGACGAAAGACAAGAAGAAGTTGCCCCTGTACGTGCCCCGTACGAGGACCCCTTAGCGGAAGCAGTGGACGCGATGTCCCTCGACTGGAACAGATGGTCCAAGATTTATCTGTTCCCTCCTCACAACCTTCTGTTGATGGTCCTCAACAAACTGAGATCCTTCAAAGGGTAGCGGCAATAGTGGCCCACAAGTGGCCGAACAGCGTGTGGTTCCTCCTGGCATTGGAACTGTAGCTGAAGTTTGTACCACTACCAGATCCAGTTCTGACCAGCGAGTCCAGAAGTCAACTGTCTGCGCTTCATTACAGAAAACCCGGACCCTGCAGTTCATGATTTTCTCTCCCTAGCGGTGAGAAAGGGTTTCGGGATTTTGAAAGCCAGTATAGACTTCCTTGAGGAATATAAATGCAAATCTACTAGAAGGCAATATGAGTCATCTTGGAGATAATGGGTGGCCTTTTGTCAAGGCGAAGATTCCGCAGGAGATCTTGACAGACTTCTGCTTATCTTTTTTCCCCACCTCCATGGTCAAGGGTTGGCATCGAACACGATTTCAGCGTGTAAGTCTGCTTTGACAAGACCCATTCTATATGCCTTCTAGGTCGACCTAGGTAACGATATCTTTAATAAAGTCCCGAAAGCCTGTGCTAGGCTCAGACCTTCAGCACCTCCAACGCCCATTTCATGGTCATTAGACAAGTTCTTCATTTCGCTTCTCTGTTGAGCAATGAAGAGTGTGCGTTAAAGGATTTGACACAAAAAGTTATTTTCCTATTTTGCACTCGCGTCCGGGGCCAGGGTTAGTGAGATTGTAGCCTCTCGAGAGAGGCAGGTCGTGTTCAGTTCCTGGATGGGGAAGAACTGAACCTGTTTCCGGATCCTACGTTTCTCGCCAAGAATAGGTTACCCACCAACAGGTGGGGTCCCTGGAGAATCTGCCCTCTGAAAGAATATGCATCTCTATGTTCAGTAGAATGCCTAAAGGTCTATCTTCATAGAACTTCAGACTTCAAGGGTGGTCAACTATTCAGGGGAGAAACATCAGGCTCAAATTTATCTCTGAATCAACTCAGAGCGAAAATCACATATTTTATTCGCAGAGCGGATCCTGACAATACACCCGCAGGTCACGATCCGAGGAAAGTTGCCTCATTCTTAAATTTCTTTAATTGTATGGATTTTGAACATCTCCGTTCATACACTGGCTGGAAGTCTTCCAGAGTGTTCTTTCGCCACTATGCGAAGCAAGTAGAGGAACTAAAAGAGATCTGTGGTAGCAGTGGGTCGCGGTGTTAACCCTACTGTTTAACTGCGAGGAACAGTGGTCTTAATTGGGACGGTTAATTCCAGGGTGAGTGTGTAGTTACATACTGTACTACAAACTAAGTGAGGGCACTGTGTTGCCCATCCAGACTGTTCCATTTCCGAAGGTGAACCTAGCATAAGTGCAGACATGTGTGCCGAGCGTTTCTAACGCTAATGTCATTGATTTGTAATACAGGCTTTTATGACTTTGATACCTCGGTATCTTAAAAGTGGCATCTGTTTTTTCTTTCAGACAAACAAGCTCTGTTTACTATCATACTTATGCTTAAAGTTTTGGGTTATCCTCTTCTTATATATATATATATATATATATATATATTGTGGTTAACCTGTCTATTTATTGCCTGTCAATAATCTGGTTCTTGAGAACCTTGCGTCTCCTTCACCTGTGTCAATTTATTGGTATAATTGAGCATTCATTCTATGTACCTTATCTGGGATAATTCTAATAGAATTGTTCCTTTATGCAAGCTATGTTGCATTGGTTTTCCTCCTATGCGGATATAAAACCTTTGTCCAATACAAGTATTGTGCGGAAAACTGGTCGATATTTCATATTGACGCAGTGGTCCTTTACAAACTATGCTTTACTTAATATAGGGCGAGACCACTATATTAGCTTGCCTGGTATTCATACATAGATATATGTACTCTTCGAGACTTTTCCAGAGTCTAGTAGGACTCTTCCCTGTAGGGGGCAGGAAGCTCTAACATAGTTTATAGTTAGTTGAAAAGATGTATAACGGTAACATCTTAGGTCTCTAGGTCTAGTCGACCGGGAAAAAATTACCTCCGGGGAGTACGGCACGTTCTGAGAATCCACAGATACAGTAATGCTCTGGTACACTTCCATCAGGACGACATGGCTTGAGCCCAAAAAACGGATTTTGAGCGAAGCGAAAAATCTATTTTTGGGTGAGATGGCCATGTCGTCCTGATGGACCCGCCCTTGCCTTTCTAAGAAAGGGCTGTAGGACCCCTCCCTACATACAGTATCTCTAGCACCTCGTGTACGCTACAAGGAATACAGATGGCGCCAGGATTGGCGCCAGGCACGCATACGAATCGGGGGATAGGGAAGCCTTAGGAGCGGCTCCCCTTTTTCTTTCCCGAATTCGTATCTCGTCAATCACCTCCTACGAGACGAAATCTCTGTCCAGGTTGTAGATTGCCATGTGACGTGTCTAGAATACGTCCTCTGATATGTCGCGATATCCCTTTCACGAGGGATACTCGCTCCAGGAGTTAGAATTCTGGTACCTTAAGGTAAATTCTCTGGGAATATCGCCGTAGTTGTAATATACCCTAGGAAGCTACCCTATAGGAACTTCCATCAGGACGACATGGCCATCTCACCCAAAAATAGATTTTTCGCTTCGCTCAAAATCCGTTATATATATATATATATATATATATATATAATATATATATACATATAATATATATATAATATATATATATATATAAATATATTAAAATTATATATATGTATATAAGTAAATATATTAGAATTATATATATATATATATATAAATATATTGAAATTGTATATATATATAAATATATATATATATTATATATATATATATATATATATATTTAATATATTTATATATAATTTTAATATTTATATATATATATATGTATATATATATATATATATATATATAATAAAATTAAGACCTTCGGGTATAGTTCGGCAGTTTATTTTATGTAAATGTTTTGTGTTTAAAGGGTATTTTTAAAAAATCATCATCTTTCCTAACGGTAATTTACCCTTCATACGCATAATATAGTTACTGTTTTATAGAGGCTTTAAATGTTTAAAGACCACTCATGAATGGTAAAGACAGTGACATTGCCCTTTCCTCGCTGAGCTATTTTCCCTCTTGGAGCCACTGGGTTTATAGAATCCTGCTTTTTCGACTAGGGTTGTACCTTAGCAAGTAATAATAATAATGATGATAATAATAATAATAATAATAATAATAATGATAATAAATATTATTATTATTATTGTTATTATTACTAGCCAAGCTACAACCATATTTGGAAAAGCAAGATGCTATAAGCCCAAGGGTTCCAATAGGGAAAAATAGCTCAGTGAGGAAAGGAAATAAGGAAATGAATAATTGATTAGAATAATTTAACAATAAATCATTCTAAAAAAGTAACAATGTCAAAACAGATGTGTCCTATATAAACTATTAACAACGTCAAAAACAGATATGTCATATATAAACTATAAAAAGACTCATGTCAGCCTGGTCAACATGAAAACATTTGCTGCAACTTTGAACTTTTGAAGTAATAATAATAATAATTAATAATAATAATAATTAATAATAATAATAATAATAATAATAATGTGGGAAAGTGAACCGTAACTAGAGTGAAGGATCCATTCTAGTACTTTCTGGCTAGACAAAGGACCCCATAACTCTCTAGCGGTAATATCTCACCGGGTGGCTAGTGCCCTGGCCAACCTACTACCTACTTCAGCCAATTTAAAACAAGGAAGATATCCGAAGTATACTAGATATTAATGCCCTCAAGAAAAAATGGAAGAATATCTTGTTTTCTACATGCTTCAGTAATGTGGATTTGACAATTAACGCGAAATCAGTTCATGATACTGTAGTAGGTTGGCCAGGGCACCAGCCGCCCGTTGAGATACTGCCGCTAGAGTGTTATGGCGTCCTTTGAATGGCCAGGCAGTACTACATTGGATCCTTCTCCCTGGTTACGGTTCTTAACCTTTGCCTTCACATACACCGAAGAGTCTGGCCTATTCTTTACAGATTCTCTGTCCTCATACACCTGACTACACTGAGATTACCAAACAATTTTTCTTCACTCAAGGGGTTAACTACTGCGCTGTAATTGTTCAGTGGCTACTTTCCTCTTGGTAAGGGTAGAAGAGACTCTTTAGCTATGGTAAGTAGCTCTTCTAGGAGAAGGACACTCCAAAATCAAACCATTGTTCTCTAGTCTTGAGTAGTGCCATAGCCTTTGTAACATGGTCTTTTGCTATCTTGGGTTAGAGTTTTCTTGCTTGAGGGTACATAGTGGGCACGCTGTTCTGTCTGATTTCTCTTCCTCTTGTTTTGTTGAAGTTTTTATAGTTTATAAAGGAAATATTTATTTGGATGTTGTTACTGTTCTTAAAATATTTTATTTTCCCTTGTTTCCTTTCCTCTCTGGGCTATATTCCCTGGTAGGGCCCCTTGGCTTATAGCATCCTGCTTTTCCAACTAGGGTTGTAGCTTAGCAATTAATAATAATAATTATAATAATAATAATAATGATAATAATAATAATATTAATAATGATTAACTAAGAATGAATACAACTAATAAATCTCGTAAGTTTTGTAGGACACAGGACCAGGAAAATAACCCTTAAAGTAGAGTAAATATAATACTTATTTGCAGTTGATAAGTTGGTTGTAACGTTTATCCCAAATAATCATGAATATATAAATATTAATATTTATTAAATCATATGTAATGAATAGGTAAGGCTTCTGGTTTTGTTAAAACGTATTAAAACTGTTATGCAATTAAAAGTTAATTTTAAGTCATGCCTTCTCCATCGCGAGGCTCAATACTACATAGTATTCTAGAAGTTTTATTCCAGCTGTGACCAAGTTGTGGAATGATCTTCCTAATCAGGTAGTTGAATCTCTGGAACTGTGGCCTGATTGGTAACACGTCTGCTTGGTGGTTGCCAGTCGGGGTTTCGATTTCCGCTCAGACTCGTTAGTGCCATTAGTGTCTGCAACCTTACCATCCTTGTGAGTTAATCAAGGTTGGGGGGTTTTGGGAGCCTATAGGTCTATCTGCTGAGTCATCGGCAGCCACTGCCTGGTCCCCCTGGTCTTAGCTTGGGTGGAGAGGAGGCTTGGGCGCTGATCATATAATATATGGTCAGTCTCTAGGGCATTGTCCTGATTGCTGGGGCAATGTCACTCCCTTGCCTCTGCCATTCACGAGGCATTCAAACGTACAGCAAATGCTTTTATGATAAACAGGCTGACACCAAGTCTCTCTTTATAGTTTATTATATATGAAAGATAGGTTTTAATGTTGTTGTTCTTCCCCACCGTAATCCCTACATTTAAGGGTCGGTTACCTGATGTGCACTCTCCAATTCTTCTTCACCCGAGGGGTTAACTACTACACTGTAACTGTTCAGTGGCTACTTTACTTCTTGGTAAGGGTAGAAGAGACTCTTTAGCTATGTTAAGCAGCTCTTCTAGGAGAGGGACACTCCAAAATCAAATCATTGTTCTCTAGTCTTGGAAAGTGCCATAGTCTTTGTACTATGGTCTTACACTGCTTTGTGTTAGAGTTCTCTAGCTTGAGGGTACACTCGTGCACACTTTTCTATCTAGTTTCTCTTCCGCTTGATTTGTTAAAGTTTTTATAATTTAAATAGGAAATATTTATTTTGATATTGTTACTATTCTTAAAATATTTTATTTTTCCTTATTTCCTTTCCTCACTGGGCTATTTTCCCCGTTGGGGACCCTGGGCTTATAGCATCCTGCTTTTCCAACTAGGGTTGTAGCTTAGTATTTAATAATAATAATAATAATCTTCTACTCTCCATATTATCCCTCACCTTATCTCACCATCTAATTATCTTCCTCCTTCTTGATCTTCCTCCCTCTTGATCTTCCTCCCTCTTGATCTTCCTCCCCCCTCACAGGTTCCTCCCAATCCCTCCTCACTTCCTCCCCACCATCCATCCTCACCACATGCCCACACCATCTCAGTCATGACAATCTCATCATCTCTGAAATTTTTACTACACCTGCCATTCATATTCAAGATTTTACAATGCTTCAAGCAATGATGCTCCCATAGTCCACCCCAGCACACTCATCTGTGTTCTCTCAAGATTTCCTTCCTCTTTTCGTCTTAAAGGCTAAACGTCCCTACACACGATCAATTTTTTCGGCAATCAATTGATATCAATTTACTGACGCCAATGAATTGATGGAGAAATTGACCGTGTGTAGGGGACATTGATATCAATTTAATCGAAACAATTTCATTGAATCAAATCATTGAGAGATCAAAGATCCTTTGTTATTTATTGATGGGTCTTCAATAAAATTGATCGTGTGTGGGCAAAGCATCAATATATTGATCAATAATTTAGTGTTTTCCCAGCAGTGAAAGAGCACTATTCCTAGAGCCACAGCTGCTTTCATCTCGAAGTTATGAATCAAACTGAAAATTGAAGTAAAATCATTGACCGTGTGGAGGCAAAGTGATTTCCTCAATTTCATTGTCGTCAATAAATTGATATCAATTCATTGACGAAAAAAATGATCGTGTGTAAGGGCCTTGAAGTTTCTAATCCATACATTAACACTGGTTTTATTACTGTGCTTTAGATCTTGACTCCTACCTTGATTGGCATTATCTCATGACGTGCCATTCCTTTAATCCTATTTTCAACTTCAGCTTCACAACCTCCCTCCTGATTTATAGTGGATCCCAAGTATCTAAATTGTTTACCAAATCTCTAAAATATCTCTCAATCTCTCGCCTAGTACCCTCTCTAAAACTTTCAAACCTTGCTCTTGTTAGTTTAAGTCCTCTGTAGTTACCATAGTCCATGATTGTCACTTTTCTGCTTAAATATAGATACCATTAGACTCTCATCCTAGTCCTAAAGCATTATATTCGATATTAAAAGGTATTTATGACTATATATATGTATAATATATATATATATATATATATATACACATACATATATATATATGTATGTATGTATATATATATATATGTATGTGTATGTATATATATATGTATGTGTATGTATATATATATATATGTATGTGTATGTATATATATATATATATATACAGTATGTATATATTCATATATATATATATATATATATATATTATATATATATGTATACATATATATATATTTATATGTATATATATATATATATATTATATATATATATGTATACATATATATATATATTTATATGTATATATATTTATATATATGTATATATATATATATATATATGTGTGTGTGTGTGCGCGCGTGTGTGTGTGCGTGTTTTCCATAAAGGATCATATCACTATATTTTATTTCTACTTCTCATCTCGATTCAAAGGTCTAGTCTCCAACCAAACCACAGCTTCAATAAAAGAACATATAATCAAAGTACTTACACAGTCAGTACCCATGTACACGTAATTGTTTATCGATTTCCATCTTGGCTGTAAATAAATCGAAGGAGAATTGAATTCCTTAAAGCTTCTGTCACTGTAATGGTAGTTTAGAATAAGAGGATTTTTGTCGAATCGTTTGTAGATTTTTTTTCTTTTACTTCCTGAATAATTGGGAAGATTCTTTACCTCATTCTTTGCATACTGTTCGGGTGCTCCCTGTAGTGGCTAGTCGGGAAATGTAAATAAAGGTCTAATGTTTTTGTGCATTATATATATATATATATATATATATGTATATATATATATGTATAAATATATATATGTATACACACATACACACACATATATATATATATATACATATATATATATATATATATATACATATATATATGTACATATATATATATATATATATATATGATAAATTTTGCACATTTTTACGTGTTTTTTCATATTCAAATAAGCCATATATATTTTGATATATTAATGTCTGGATTCTCTTAACGACCTCGGGATCAGAGCCCCAGGCGAAATCTCACAAAGACAAGAGCTTGGCTCCGGCCGGGAATCGAACCCTGGTCGGCAAGCTTATATAGTCACTGTCTATATAAGCTTGCCGACCAGGGTTCGATTCCCGGCCGGAGCCAAGCTCTTGTCTTTGTGAGATTTCGCCTGGGGCTCTGATCCCGAGGTCGTTAAGAGAATCCAGACATTAATATATCAAAATATATATGGCTTATTTGAATATATATATATATTGTCCAGTAAAGATAACTATACTTTGACTATAACTTTTTTATATATTTGCAGTATGTATATACTGCATACAAGGTTAAATGTTACATCCTTTGGCTCACGATTGGTAGGTCGCAATTTTTTCCTATCTATTACCAGTAATTTCACCCTAAATAGATATCTATCATCTAATATCTATTACCATTAATTTCATCCTAAATGAATAAATAAATAATTATATATATATATATACATATATATACATATATATATATATATACATATATATATATATATATATATATATATATTGAATTAATGCTCAAAATACATATAAACTAGAAAAGAATAATTGAGATGATCAACTGTTTTATCAAACCGCACAATGGAAGCTCTAGGTTTAACTTATAATCAAACCTGCTATTGCCATTCGCCACAAAGCCGGGCTCCCAATTGCGTTGTTAGTCGAATTAAGCATAATTAAGGAAATGCAAAGATAATGAAGAAAATGGCGATTTCATATTGTTAGACAGAGAGAGAGAGAGAGAGAGAGAGAGAGAGAGAGGAAATCCTCGATTGACTGGTTTTCGTATTTGCTGTCTCATTTCCGAGGCTGGTGACACACACACACTGGGTCTTCTGTTGTGTCGCAGTTTTCGCTTATAAAGCCAGATCTTGTAATGGTTTTCTCTCTCTCTCTCTCTCTCTCTCTCTCTCTCTCTCTCTCTCTCTCTCTCTCTCTCTCTACTTTGCTTCCCCTTTTACTCATCGCCAAGTAAAATTTTCAATTTTAAATCGTTAATTGTAGAATTTAGCGCCAACCTTTGTAATAATGGTAAACAATCAAAGTGAATTATGCCTCTTTCCCACTAATATTTCGTCCCACTTATCAATGTTAATCGCTTATCAGTCATGCAATTTGGCAGATGAAAAACACCCGTTTTGAAAGATTAAGTGTCTTCTGGGAAAAGCAAATCAGGTTATAGAATCTTTTCTCTCTTAAAGAATGCTGTGGAAGTCAGTCTTTCCAAAGACATTGCAGATTTTCACTTGATGATGGTGATTAAAACTTCTGAAATATTGTTGTTGGTTAGTGAATATTTTTTGAATAATTGTTGCATTACTTATCTTATCAATGATTGCATGTGCATTTGTATGTTGTCATACACACTCACTCGTGCGTAATATATATATATATATATATATACATATATATATATATATATATATAGCCTATGTGTGTGCGTGTGTATATATATATATGGGTGTGTGTGTGTGGATATATATCTAATATATATATTTATATGTATATATATATATATGTGTATGTGTTTATATATACTTTTGTATATATGTATTTGTTGTATATGAAACTATATATATGCATATATGTATATATATATATATATATATATGCGTATTTATTAGTATCCACATTTGGGTTCTTTGGAGAGAGAGAGAGAGAGAGAGAGAGAGAGAGAGAGAGAGAGAGATTTGATTTGATAACATCCTTGTCATCTGTATTTAAGTATTCTTCCTGTTGTGGGTGGATACCTGGTTTAAGTTTTCCAAGTTGCTTCTCCTGACATTTGCCAAGTCTTATTTGATTTAGTGTCGACTGATATAGTTTGTGTGATATATCGCTGATCGTTATGAGGTTTTGTTCTTTGATTAATGGCACTTGGTAGAGTTTTAAAATAAATTGAAGATATATTTTTATTTTATTTATTAGTTGTTACTTTATATATATACCGTATATAATATATATATATATATATATATATATATATATATATATATATATATATATATATATATGTATGTATGTGTGTATATATACATGTGTATATTTGTGTGTATGTATATATATATATATATATATCCGTGCTATTAATACTAACTAAGCTACAACCTTCTTAGCCCAAGGGCTCGAATTGGGAAAAATAGCCCAACGAGGAAAGGAAATAAGGAAACATGGAATAGTGTGCCCGAGTGTAATTATATATATAAAAAAACATTATCAGTTAGTTTATAACGTGCTTAGTTATGCAAATTACATTTTATTTGTGATATCGATTGGCAAGTTTTGACAGTTTACGTCAAAACAAATATAATAAGACAGAACGTAGATCTTTAATGATAGTCAAATGGTTCATGATAGATTTTATATGAATGGCTTATTCTTGAGCAGTTTAAGTAACGTCTTTTATCATTCAAGTAGAGATCACCAAAATGAAATTTAACAAATATGTTAATTTCAGGTATTGTTATTCTATGTAATTGGGAGAAAATGATACTAATGAAGACCTGGCAGTATACAGCTACAGCTTCAGTAAAGGGGAATAGGATAGGTGGGGGAGGGGAGGGGAATTTTGATTTTAGAAGGATTTGGAGGGGAATGTTTGTCTGTGTACATTTTTTATTACTTTCAATTTTTTCTCTTTACTACAGTGGTAGGTGATTTTTGTGCCAACATCTTGCCTTCACCTGGCAGTATTTTATTCAAATTTGCTGTAAATAATTACTAGTTAGAAAGCAGATAAATTTTGATTAGATCCAGTCTGTTTATTGCCTTATGTATTATCCTGAAATGGCTTCAATACACAGAGGTAAAGTCAATGGTATCCTTAAAAGGTCAGATGCCAGACAAGGCCTATTTTTCCTTTTTTTTAGTCATGCTAATTTTTGATATACGCATTAGGGCATTTAATTTGGTACGCAAAATATCCGATAGAGATTTTATATTTAACCTACACTGTTAAAAATTTGCCTGAAAAAAAAAAAAAAAACGTAAAAATCCTGCAATAAATGTTGCCAGGCATTTACCGTATTAATAACCGATATATTACGGTCAAAAACACGTAAAAGATAATAACAAAGTAGGGTAGAAATTACGGTCGCCTTCATTTTACTGATATACGACTGAGAACAGTATATTTTTACGGAAAATTTCGGATTAAAATTTCGGTTTTTTTAAGTGTACTTAACACACTATTGAAGTCGATGTGTGAAGTGATATATAGTTCAACGAATCACCAGATTCAAGGAATTTTAAGCTTATAGTTCGTACACATTTGGCTCAGCGGGACCTGAGACTCCTGACATGCGTAATCCGCAATAATTCTGGTGTGCTGAGTGAGAAGATATAGGTCAAGGATTAAATAGAAATTTCACTTTTGTCTTAACGAAATTCAGGTTCTTTTATTATTATTATTATTGCTAGCTAAGCTACAACCCTAGTTGGAAAAGCAAGATGCTGTAAGCCCAAGGGCTCCAACAGGGAGAAATAGCCCAGTGAGGAAAGTAAATAAAGAAATAATCGATATGAGAAGTAATGAAAAATAAAAAAATATTTTAACATTAACAACATTAAAACATATTTCATATATAAAGTATAAAAGGACTTACGTAAGCTTGTTCAACATAAAAACATTTTATGGTACTCTTCAGACGGTTATTTTACTTGTAAATAACAGAAAGTAAGTTAGTGTATGTGGCGTTTATGATTATCATCTTTACCATAGTCAATTTTTTTTAGTTAGGCAGATTTGCAGAGACTCGCAGCGATGCCCTTTTAGCTCTGTAAAGTTTTCTGATCGCTGATTGGTTGGACAAGATAATTCTGACCAATCAGATAACAGGAAACTTTTCCGATCTAAAAGGGCACCGCTACGAGTCTGTGCGAATGCGCCTCATTAAAAAAAAATTAGTATAGTAGCTAAACGTTAAGTTATTTATTTTCTTTTTCGCGTAAGAAAAATGCTACAAATGGTACTAAAATTGTGCATGACAAGCTTGTTATTGTTTCCATGAATTCGATTTTGGTATAGAAGTACTGACTGTGGGGCTACCTTCTTACGTCGTAATTTTTTTTAACAAAACAGTGTAGGCCGTCTTTCTTTTTTTTTTACATAAGAGTTTGAATCGTATATAAGTAACTTTTATTTACATTACCTTATGTACCCTTATCTTGACAAACATACACACACACAATTATATATATATATATATATATATATATATATATATGTGTGTGAGAGATAATGTATATATGCATGTATATAAATGTGTACATATATATTGTAAGTGCATACAATATATATGTATATTTATATCTAGACACTCAAATATATACAGTATGCGTGTATGCAATTTATTAAGATATGGTTCATTAATCAAACTTGACCGTTTATTTTTCCTTTATTTTCTCTAGTCATGTGATAGCAAACTGGATGTCATGAACCATCTTCTTTATTACTCAGCCTTAAAGTGCCGTATAACGTCGCAAATTGATCCATTACGAATGACTCATTGTATCTTTGGATAGTTGACTCACGGCCAGGCATGAATATGTTATGAGGTAGAGGCCCCCTACGCTTATTTTGGGTTGCGTTGCTATTTACGTAAACAACTGTCTATTCTTTTCTTGTTGTTGGGGAATTGGGAAGAATTTCACAGTCCTGATAGGATTGGCACATGGTTTAGTATTGTGGTGATTGTGATCTTACGGTTTTTAAAGTCTTTTAATTATTTTTTTTCTCTTTCGTTTTGTAGGTTATATTTTTGACGTGTAAATCTTGGATGGTCTCTCTCTCTCTCTCTCTCTCTCTCTCTCTCTCTCTCTCTCTCATTTAATTTTGTAGGTTATATTATTTTCCACGAGTAAATCGTGATAATTCTCTCTCTCTCTCTCTCTCTCTCTCTCTCTCTCTCTCTCTCTCTCTCTCTCAATTTGTTTTTTAGGTAATATTTTTCACGAGTATATCGTGATTATTCTCTCTCTCTCTCTCTCTCTCTCTCTCTCTCTCTCTCTCTCTCAAAAATCGTGAAAACGATAGCAATAAAAATTTTATGTACTTTTTGCAATTGATTTTTTCTTTCGATAAAGCATAACTTGTACTGTAATATTACTTAATTTATGTCTGTTAAATTATAACAATTTCTTTTTTTTTTCTCTTTACAGGTATGAAGGGAGTTTCTTTGGTCCAGTATGGGAGAGGATTGGTTACTCTTTAGGTGAGAAAATCTGTACCTATTTGCTAAGCGTGAGTAATTTATGAATAATCAATGAATATTGAGATACAGTATTTTATATTTAATGCTGAAATATTCCTTATTTCTTGATTTACCCACACACATATATGTATACATATGTGTATATATATACATATATATATATATATATATATATGTGTGTGTGTATGTATGTATGTATGTATGTATGTCTATGCAATTTACAGTATATATACTGTATATATATATATATATATATATATATATATATATATATGTATGTCTATGTAATGTACAGCATATATATATATATATATATATATATATATATATATATATATATATGTATATGTATATATCTATGTATCTATATATATATATATATATATATATATATGTGTGTGTGTGTGTGTGTGTGTGTGTTTTGCCCAGTTCTTGACATATATCCATATATAAACTAATGCTTATATATGTAATGTTATGAAAGTTTTCTGTCAAAGGAGTTCATTCTATAGAATGATTCACATGATAAAGAATGAATGTACCATTACCAATACTCTCTCTCTCTCTCTCTCTCTCTCTCTCTCTCTCTCTCTCTCTCTCTCTCTCTCTCTCTCTCTCTCTCTCGGTGCATGACGTTAAAGTAGCAGATCATGTCTCTTAAATCTATTTTCCTACGCACAAACATACTGTACGTATGTGCCCAGATGAAAGCAGCACTAAATGTCTCATAAATACGCATCTATTAATATACCTTTTGCAGTTTAATTATGAGGTACAAAAGACCTCATGGGCGGGGGGGGGGGGGGGCTTTCTACCCAACCGAATGGGTACGATGAATGTCCACGAAGCAAACCTAGGTTGGGGGGAAACAGGAGAGATCAAAGTGAAGAGAGAGAGAGAGAGAGAGAGAGAGAGAGAGAGAGAGAGAGAGAGAGAGAGAGAGAGAGAGAGAGAGAGAGTATACGTTCGTATCTGAAAATCTTAATTTCATTTATATGAATTTAAAAGGACTATAAATGAACCAGTTTGAATAAAAAGGAGCAATTACTTGCATATATTTTTCTTATGATAACAAGGATTTTTAGTATAGGGTATGTATATGTATATATCTGTATATGTACATATTTGTTTGTGTATATATATTTTTGTATATTCAGATATATATATATATATATATATATATATATATATATATATATATATATATGTATGTTTATATATATATATATATATATATATATATATATATATATATATGTATATATATGTATGTTTATATATATATATGTGTATATATATGTATATACATATATATATATATATATTGTATGTGTGTTTTATATGTAAATTCAGTATCAAAACTTCCATTCTAAATTCTAAGTTGGTCTCTCGTACCGTCTCCTTTCTATTTTAAACTCTTCAGTACTCCACCCTCACCTCTATTCCCCAATCATCTTATGCAGTAAGGGTAGGACCCAGGGGATGTTCGAGACCCTTGGGGGGCGATGGGGGGAAGGGTGAGACCCTGGGGGCCGGGGTAGGAAGAAGGGTGTAGCTGTTATCTGCATTCTCAAGACTCCCAAATATGGTCCGGCAAAGTGGTCGTTGAACTATTGCAACCTCCTCCTCATACGGACGTCCTCGTCTTGCGATTCCTACGTAGGACTTTTGTTTATGTTGATCCCTGCTCTTTTGTTTTCTTTTATTTGTTTTATGACTTTTGTTTATGTTGATCCCTGTTCATTTGTTTTTTTGGGTTTGTTTTCGTTATTGTTTGATTTGGTTTTATTTTGATCTTCCATTAAAACCTCAATTTATTATAGTTTTGCTTTATTGGTTTTTTTAGTTAGCGATCGATTTGGTTTATTCTTGGTTATTCTGGTTTTAATTTGGTCTTTTGTTAAAACATTTTAATCTGGTTTTGTTTCATTTGTGCATTGTGCTTTTAACAAGGTTTTCCTTTTATTTATTATCGGGTGTTTATTTATTTACTTGTTCATAATAGTTATGTTCTGTTGATTTTCTGTTTCACTCGTTTTGTTTTAAATGTTTGCTTTTTCTTTGTATTATGTTCTCATAATCTTGAATTATGTTCACCAACAAAGATGCGTGTTCTCTTATTTGTTTATTTACTTCCTCTTTATAAGATTTATAACACTGAGAACATTTGAATTAAAAGCTCAAGATAGAGACGACTGGCGAAATCTAACCAAGGCCCTTTGTTTTAATAGGCGTAGGAGTAGATGATGATGATGATGATGATGATGATTATGAGATTGCTAAGCTACAACCCTGGTTTGAAAAAAGTATGTTACAATCCTAGGGCCCCAAGAGGGAAAATAGCCCAGTGAGGAAAGGAAATTAGGAAATGAATAAACTACACGAGAAGTAATGAATAATGAATATAAAATACTTTAGGATCGATAAAAAAAGTTTGAAATAGATCTGTTAAATAAATTAACTTTATTAAGAAATAAATTTCGCAAATTAAGAAAGTAAATCTAAAACAACACTTATGGCTAAATAAGTGTTTTCTAAGATAGTTTAAATTTACGTTATTATTATTATTATTACTTGCTAAGCTACAACTCTAGTTGGAAAAGCTGGATGCTATAAGCCCAAGGGCCCCAACAGGGAAAATAGCCCATTGAGGAAAGGAAACAAGGAAAAATACACAAATATATACCAAGGCTTTTCCCACATTTTGGGGGTAGCTGACCTAAAAACAAATAAAAAAAAAAGGGACCTTTCCTCTCTACGTTCCTTCCAGCCTGACAAGGGACTCAACCGAGTTCGGCTGGTACTGTTCTTTTAAGAACAGGAACATTAAAATAAATATTTCCTATTCAAACTATAAAAGCTTTAACTAAACAAGTGGAGGAGAAACTAGATTGAATAGTGTGCCCGAGTGTACCCTCATTGACACCTAAAGGTCAATATTAATTTCACAAATTAGAATCTTAAATCTGTGACAACACTTATGGCTAAGATAGTTTAAATTTACGTCATTATCATTATTATTACTTGCTAAGTTGGAAAAGCAGAATGCTATAAGCCCAAGGGCCCTAACAGGGAAAATAGCCCAGTGAGGAAAGGAAACAAGGAAAAATAATGTCTTAAGAACAGTAACAACATTAAAATAGATATTTCCTATAAAAACTAAAAACTTTAACTAAACAAGATCCACAGAAATTTGATAGAATAGTGTGCCCGAGTGTACCCTCATTGACACCTAATGGTCAATATTATTTTCACAAATTAGAATCTCAAACCTGCAACAACGCTTGCGGCCGAATAAGTTGTTAAAACGTTCAGCCTTTCTGCATCTGGCACTGAGTCAGAGTAGCATTCCTGATGTACCACCTGGTGTCAACTCATGAGATTTTCCCCCACACCTGACGAACGAGGAGAGACCCGCTTCTGCTGGGACGAATTTGCCAGCCAGTTCCGAGAAACGTTGATGCCTCGCCCTGAGGTTTATCCGCACCTTGAAATAGCTGTAGAACTACCAGGTGGTGTTTTTTTTTTTTTTTTTTTTTTTAATTATTATTATTATTATTATTATTATTATTATTATTATTATTATTATTACTGGAGGGTAGGGGCAGCCTTTGGGGGAAAATATGACATTCAATATTTACGGGTTTGGTATCTACTATACTTACTTCCGACAACGAAGTTGAAGGGAGGTTATGTTTTACCATATTTGCCCCTTGTTTGTGTGTGTGTGTTTGTTTGTTTGTGAACTGCTTTCTGGTCACAATGTGTAGTCATTTCAAGCAGAGAATCTATTCCCCTTCTGTTTATATATATATATATATATATATATATATATATATATAATATATATATATGTCTTATTATTATGAAGTATTGAATTATGTTTGCTATTGGATTGGGGACACTGTGGCCATATGAAAATAGGTATTTCTTATTATTATTAATAACTTTAAATTGATGCTAGTTCGTATTATTAGGGAAATATAATTTTCTTACCTTATCCTAGACTTAGTAACCTTGTGACCATGTGTGGCAGTTAGACAGCACAGTACAGCGCATTTATATCCTTGTATATTCTTGAAATGCCAATAATCACATATATATTCTCGTTTTTTATTTTTGTAGATGAAATGGCATTACTTTATAGAATATTGAGTGCATTTTTCAGAAATGACCATAATTACAGTAGCATTCCTTGAAATATATATGATGTTAAATACCTAATGGTTGTGGTGGCCTGTGTGGTACCGTCCCTCACTGATGATCACCAGACTAGGGTTCGAGTCCCGCTCAAACTTGTTAGTTCCTTGGGTCGTTGCAACGTCACTATCCTTGTGAGCTAAGTGTGAGGCTTTGGGGGAGCCTATAGATCTATCTGCCGTGTCATCAGCAGCCATTGCCTGGCCCTCCCTGGTCCTAGCTTGTAAGGAGAAGGGGTTTTGGGCGCTGATCAAATGTAATATAGTCAGTCTCTAGGGCACCCTGCATGATAGGGAAATGTCACTTACATCTGCCCCTGCCATTCATTAGCGGCCTTTAAACCTTTGCTGAACTAGGTGATTGCAATGGTATTTTTCAAATTATTTTTCGAAAAATTATATATTAATATATTGGTAGGCGAGAATGATCATGAATGGGAGGTAAATCAGTTGTTGTTTGCGGATGATACGGTACTGGTAGCAGACACAGAAGAGAAGCTTGACCGACTAGTGACAGAATTTGGAAGGGTGTGTGAGAGAAGGAAGTTGAGAGTTAATGTGGGTAAGAGTAAGGTTATGAGATGTACGAGAAGGGTAGGTGGTGCAAGGTTGAATGTCATGTTGAATGGAGAGTTACTTGAGGAGGTGGATCAGTTTAAGTACTTGGGGTCTGTTGTTGCAGCAAATGGTGGAGTGGAAGCAGATGTACGTCAGAGAGTCAATGAAGGTTGCAAAGTGTTGGGGGCAGTTAAGGGAGTAGTAAAAAATAGAGGGTTGGGCATGAATGTAAAGAGAGTTCTATATGAGAAAGTGACTGTACCAACTGTGATGTATGGATCGGAGTTGTGGGGAATGAAAGTGATGGAGAGACAGAAATTGAATGTGTTTGAGATGAAGTGTCTGAGGAGTATGGCTGGTGTATCTCGAGTTGATAGGGTTAGGAACGAAGTGGTGAGGGAGAGAACGGGTGTAAGAAATGAGTTAGCGGCTAGAGTGGATATGAATGTGTTGAGGTGGTTTGGCCATGTTGAGAGAATGGAAAATGGCTGTCTGCTAAAGAAGGTGATGAATGCAAGAGTTGATGGGAGAAGTACAAGAGGAAGGCCAAGGTTTGCGTGGATGGATGGTGTGAAGAAAGCTCTGGGTGATAGGAGGATAGATGTGAGAGAGGCAAGAGAGCGTGCTAGAAATAGGAATGAATGGCGAGCGATTGTGACGCAGTTCCGGTAGGCCTGCTGCTTCCTCCGGTGCCTTAGATGACCGCGGAGGTAGCAGCAGTAGGGGACTCAGCAGTATGAAGCTTCATCTGTGGTGGAAATGTGGGAGGTTGGGCTGTGGCACCCTAGCAGTACCAGCTGAACTCGGCTGAGTCCCTGGTTAGGCTGGAGGAACGTAGAGAGTAGAGGTCCCCTTTTTGTTTTGTTTCTTGTTGTTGTCGGTTACCCCCCAAAATTGGGGGAAGTGCCTTTGGTATATGTATGTATGTATGTATATTGATGTTATTTTTCAATACA
>NC_090745.1:1252080-1257080 GCF_036898095.1 Palaemon carinicauda | reverse complement strand
TCTCTCTCTCTCTCTCTCTCCTTTAGCTTCCTTGGTGTATATTTTCATTATTGTTATTCAGTTTGAAACTAATGTTATTGAGGCATTTGCTATATTTCAGGAATTGTTAAGAATAAAAAAGATTTAAGTTGATTAGTATCTTATAGAAATAATGTATATTTACAATTACTTACTTCTTCCGTGATAATGACAATTTAAGGTATTCCGAGATGAGAAAGGTCAGCTATTTGTAAATTTACTATAAGGTCTCTGGAGTAAATAAGGTCGGGTTAGCTGTAGAAAAATGGCCATAATATAAATAATGGATTTTGGTGGCCGATGTGGTAACGTCCCTGACTGGTGAACGCCAGATTGGGGTTCGAGTCCTGCTCAAATACGGTAGTTTCTTTGGTCGCTGCAACCTCACCATCCTTGTGAGCTAGGGATGGGGGAGGGGTTTTCGGGGAGCCTATAGGTCTATCTGCTGAGTTACCAGCTGCCACTGCCTGGCCCTCCTTGGTCCTAGCTTAGGTGAAGAGGGGGCTTGAACGCTAATCATATGCGAATATGGTCAGTCTCTAGGGTAATGTCCTAATCGATAGAGCAATGTCACTGTCCATTGCTTCTGCCATTCATGAGTGGCCTTTAAACCTTCATGTCATTGGCTTCTTTAAAGGTCAGTGTATTCTTAATAACACACACACACATACATACATATATATATATATATATATATGTATAATATATATATATATATATATATATATAACTAGCAACGTTGTGGTATGATTGTATAACTGTAACCAAAGCCTATACTTACTTTTAAAAGGCTGGTTTTAACATTAGTTAAAGTCTCAAGTATTGCTCAATTTATTATTATTATTATTATTATTATTATTATTATTATTACTACTAGGTAAGCTAAAACCCTAGTTTGAAAAGTAGGATGCTATAAGCCCAAGGTCTTCAAGAAGGGAAAATAGCCCAGTGAGGAAAGGAATTAAGGAAATAAATAAACTGCAAGAGAAGAATTGAATAATTTATATAAAATATTTTTAGATCCCGAACAACGTAAAAAACGATCATGCTTTTACCTTTAATTAATGAACTTAGGTCAAGACTTCGAGAAAGATTATCTAGAATATAAAACTATGTTTTTTACCAGGTTAGGTTGTACGACGTATGAAATTCAGACTAAAATTCAGATTAGTTGGTAATAATTCAGATATTTGGATTTTTTTAAAATCAAGTATTTTGAATTTGAAAACAAAGCCCTCAGAAGGCTATTAGGAGTTAAATGGCAGGACAGGATTAGAAATGAAGCTGTAAGAGAGATTACTCAAGTGCCATATGTGGATGAGATCATGAGGAGGGGAAGATGGAGATGGTTTGGGCGTGCTCTTCGCACTCCCAAAGAGAGATTAGTTCACCAAACGTTCAATTGGCTCCATAAGGCACTAGGTTGGAAGGCCCAAGCCTACTTGGGTGAGAACCATGAAGCGCGAAGTAGATGATGAATGGAGAATTAATGAATTAAAAGCTCAATATAGAGACGACTGGTGAAATCTAACAGAGGCCCTTTGCGTCAATGGGAGTAGGAGGAGATGATGATGATAGATTCATAAGGTATTTAGAGTAACACAGCGTATTCCACGTGAATTGCCAAATCACCATCATCAAAGCACTTCTTACATGAATTAATACCTTCAGTTCATCGAATGTCTTGCATGTTTTAAATTGGCTGAGAATCTGGAGATTTAAGCTGTTCAATATTTTAGACATACAGCTGTATTCCGAAGAATAACGATTGATTAAATGGAATTTATACATAAATATTAAAGCTATTGGATTATATACATTAATTATATATACGTGAGATAGGTAAGTTAGCATGGGGGAAGGATGCAAGGATTTTGTTTTAAGAAAAAATCTTTTATCTTAAAAAGGGTATACAGAAAAAAAATTGGAAGTTTGTTACTGCCAATAAAACACATCTAAGTGAGTTGTTTAGAGAGAGAGAGAGCGAGAGAGAGAGAGAGAGAGAGAGAGAGAGAGAGAGTGAGTGAGTGAGTGAGAGAGAGAGTGAGATTGATTCTGTGATATTTAATTAGATAAAGTCCGTAAATATATGCAGTGTGTGTATACACACACACATTATATATATATATATATATATATATATACATACATACATATACCAAAGGCACTTCCCCCAATTTTGGGGGGTAGCCGACAACAACAAGAAACAAAACAAAAAGGGGACCTCTACTCTCTACGTTCCTCCAGCCTAACCAGGGACTCAGCCGAGTTCAGCTGGTACTGCTAGGGTGCCACAGCCCAACCTCCCACATTTCCACCACAGATGAAGCTTCATACTGCTGAGTCCCCTACTGCTGCTACCTCCGCGGTCATCTAAGGCACCGGAGGAAGCAGCAGGGCCTACCGGAACTGCGTCACAATCGCTCGCCATTCATTCCTATTTCTAGCACGCTCTCTTGCCTCTCTCACATCTATCCTCCTATCACCCAGAGCTTTCTTCACACCATCCATCCACCCAAACCTTGGCCTTCCTCTTGTACTTCTCCCATCAACTCTTGCATTCATCACCTTCTTTAGCAGACAGCCATTTTCCATTCTCTCAACATGGCCAAACCACCTCAACACATTCATATCCACTCTAGCCGCTAACTCATTTCTTACACCCGTTCTCACCCTCACCACTTCGTTCCTAACCCTATCTACTCGAGATACACCAGCCATACTCCTCAGACACTTCATCTCAAACACATTCAATTTCTGTCTCTCCATCACTTTCATTCCCCACAACTCCGATCCATACATCACAGTTGGTACAATCACTTTCTCATATAGAACTCTCTTTACATTCATGCCCAATCCTCTATTTTTTACTACTCCCTTAACTGCCCCCAACACTTTGCAACCTTCATTCACTCTCTGACGTACATCTGCTTCCACTCCACCATTTGCTGCAACAACAGACCCCAAGTACTTAAACTGATCCACCTCCTCAAGTAACTCTCCATTCAACATGACATTCAACCTTGCACCACCTTCCCTTCTCGTACATCTCATAACCTTACTCTTACCCACATTAACTCTCAACTTCCTTCTCTCACACACCCTTCCAAATTCTGTCACTAGTCGGTCAAGCTTCTCTTCTGTGTCTGCTACCAGTACAGTATCATCCGCAAACAACAACTGATTTACCTCCCATTCATGATCATTCTCGCCTAACAGTTTTAATCCTCGTCCAAGCACTCTAGCATTCACCTCTCTCACCACTCCATCAACATACAAGTTAAACAACCAGGGCGACATTACACATCCCTGTCTCAGCCCCACTCTCACCGGAAACCAATCGCTCACCTCCTTTCCTACCTTTCCTATTCTAACACATGCTTTACTACCTGTGTAGAAACTTTTCACTGCTTGCAACAACCTTCCACCAACTCCATATAACCTCATCACATTCCACATTGCTTCCCTATCAACTCTATCATATGCTTTCTCCAGATCCATAAACACAACATACACCTCCTTACCTTTTGCTAAATATTTCTCGCATATCTGCCTAACTGTAAAAATCTGATTCATACAACCCCTACCTCTTCTAAAACCACCCTGTACTTCCAAGATTGCATTCTCTGTTTTATCCTTAATCCTATTAATCAGTATTCTACCATACACTTTTCCAACTACACTCAACAAACTAATACCTCTTGAATTACAACACTCATGCACATCTCCCTTACCCTTATATAGTGGTACAATACATGCACAGACCCAATCTACTGGTACCATTGACAACACAAAACACACATTAAACAATCTCACCAACCATTCAAGTACAGTCACACCCCCTTCCTTCAACATCTCAGCTTTCACACCATCCATACCCGATGCTTTTCCTACTCTCGTTTCATCTAGTGCTCTCCTCACTTCCTCTATTGTAATCTCTCTCTCATTCTCATCTCCCATCACTGGCACCTCAACACCTGGAACCGCAATTATATCTGCCTCCCTATCATCCTCAACATTCAGCAAACTTTCAAAATATTCCGCCCACCTTTTCCTTGCCTCCTCTCCTTTTAACAACCTTCCATTTCCATCTTTCACTGTCTCTTCAATTCTTGCGCCGGCCTTCCTTACTCTCTTCACTTCTTTCCAAAACTTCTTCTTATTCTCTTCATATGACTGACCCAGTCCCTGACCCCACCTCAGGTCAGCTGCCCTCTTTGCCTCACGTACCTTGCGCTTTACTTCCACCTTTTGCTCTCTATATTTTTCATACTTCTCTATACTATTACTCTGCAGCCATTCTTCAAAAGCCCTCTTTTTCTCTTCCACTTTTACCTTCACTCCTTCATTCCACCATTCACTGCCCTTCCTCATGCTGCCTCCAACAACCTTCTTGCCACATACATCACTTGCAATCCCAACAAAATTTTCTTTTGCTAACTTCCACTCCTCCTCTAAATTACCAGTTTCTCTTACTCTCCTCGTCATATGCCATTTTCAACCTTTCCTGATATTTACTTTTTACCCCCGGTTTTATTAGCTCTTCAACCCTCACTAGCTCCCTTTTACATCCACCTACTCTATTCCCCCACTCTTTTGCTACAACTAATTTTCCTTCCACCAAAAAATGATCAGACATACCGTTAGCCATACCCCTAAACACGTGCACGTCTTTCAATCTTCCAAACATTCTTTTAGTTATCAACACATAATCCATTAATGCCCTTTCTACTACTCTTCCATTTGCCACTCTTACCCATGTATACTTATTTTTATCTTTCTTTTTAAAAAAGCTAGCACTTATTACCATCTCTTGTTCAACACACATATCTACCAGTCTCTCACCACTCTCATTTTCACCTGGTACGCCATATTTCCCAATGACACCTTCTACCTCTCCAGCACCCACTCTAGCATTTAAGTCACCCATAACAACTACATAATTCCTTCTACCCAGTCCTTCTACACACCTAGTTAATTCA
>NC_090745.1:1244580-1249580 GCF_036898095.1 Palaemon carinicauda | reverse complement strand
AGGCCAATCTCTAGGGACGTTTCGTATCGTCCCGAAGTTTGTTTAAGACCAATGATTAGAAGTGCTGGTCTTTTGGGCCGTGTAAACATGGAGATCAGTATCTTTCGCAATTTGTTGTTACTTTCTTAATTCGTAAGTAAATTTTGATGTGTGTAAATATACAGTATATATATATATATATATATATATTATATGTATGTATATATATTATATGTATGTATATATATTATATGTATGTATATATATTATATGTTTTGAGTATTGTTCTCCTGTCTGGTCTTCAGCTGCTGATTCTCATCTTAATTTGTTGGACAGAAACTGACGGTCTATTAAATTTCTTATTCCTGATCTAGATATTAATCTCTGGCACCGTCGATCAATTAGTTCATTATGCATGTTGCATAAGATTTTTCATAACTCTGACCATCCTTTACATTCAGATCTCCCTGGACAATTCTATCCTGTTCGTAATACTAGGCAGGCAGTTAATTCTAATAGCCAGGCCTTCTCCATCATAAGACTCAATACTACGCAGTACTCTAGAAGTTTTATTCCAGCTGTTACCAAGTTGTGGAATGATCTTCCTAATCGGGTTGTTGAATCAGTAGAACTTCAAAAGTTCAAAGTTGGAGCAAATGCTTTTTTGTTGACCAGGCGGACATGAGTCTTTTTATAGTTTATATATGACATATTTGTTGTTGACGTTGTTAATAGTTTATATATGATATATCTCTTTTGACATTACTTTTTTTAGAATGATTTATTGTTAATTTGTTCTCTTCAGTTATTTATTTCCTTATTTCCTTTCCTCACTGGGCTATTTTTCCCTGTTGGAGCCCCTGGGCTTATAGCATCTTGCTTTTCCAATTAGGGTTGTAGCTTGGATAGTAATAGTAATAATAATAATAATATATATATATTATATGTATGTATATATATTATATGTATGTATATATATTATATGTATGTATATATATTATATGTATGTATATATATTATATATATGTATATATATTATATATATGTATATATTATATATATGTATGTATTATATATATGTATATATTATATATATGTATATATTATATATATATATGTATGTATTATATATATTATATAATGTTTATATTATATATCTATGTTATATATATGTATATATAATACACACACACACACATATATATATATATATATATATGTAAAATATATACACACATATACATATATAATATACAGATATATATAATATATGTATATATATATCTGTATATTATATATATGTATATATATGTATCTATATATTATATACATATATATATATATATATATACATGTATATTATATATGTATGTATATATATACATATTTATATATGTATAATACATAATATATATATATATATATATACACATATATATGTATATATATATATATATATATATGTATATATATGTATATATACATATATATGTATATGTATATATACATATATATGTAGATATAGGCTTGTTGCATTCAGATGTACTTTATGTATTTACACCACATGTAATATTTTGATATGGGCAATCTTCCTAAATATATTCATAGCGTGTTGCTTATCACAATTCGTGTATTGTTTATTACTACGTCGAACTTACTTAACTCCTCATTACTACTGTCTCTTCGATCATCGAAAATAACCATTACTGCGAACATACGATCGAGGAATCAAGGTTTCTCCTAGTACTGGACTCTCCGTATGCCTGTTCTGAGAAAGGACTGTTAGTGACGCGTCAGTGTGAATTCACCGGGATAGAAAGTGACGCGTCAGTGTGAAATCACCCTCCGTGTTGTTCCCACCGCCTGCAATGCTGTTATCATTATTTGCAACCCCCCACTAGCTCATGGTGCAGAGTTGCATCCACGCTATTGGTTCTAGTGGATGAGTTAGTGTGGTCATGAGCGCAGCGTCTAGACGGGATGTAACTTTGGTTTGTCGTGTTTGTTAGGTCTATTTTTTCCTTTAGAAATTAAATTTTAACGGAGAAGTAAAAGATTTTTGTTTTCATGAAATGTTTATTTGTCACACTTTTTTTTTTATTAAAAGAATAATTTATACGGTGTATTTTTTTTATTGGATATTTATTATATTTTCATGATTTTTTAAAATTTATTATTAATCAAAGGTGGGTAGACTTTGGGTGTTACATTCATTGTCTTAAAGTAGAAATTAAATTTTAACTAAGAAATGAGACATTTCTTACATTGGTTGCTTTTTTGTTTTCACTACATACTCTTAGTTTTAATACAAAATGTTAAAGTATATATTTTTATTAACGTTGGAACTTATGTTTTTATATATATTCCCTCATTTTGTTTTTATTTTTTATCAAAGAATATTGGTAAAATTTTATCTTCGAGTAGAAAACAAATTCATAACATTGTTTCAATCATGTTTATAAAAAATATGTTTATTCATTTACTGGAGGTCATGATGTAATCTCCTATATACTAAATTTAGTTTTCATTATAGTCATCAACCTTCTAATTCGTGTGAAATTCATCATTATGCGCTGCCATTTCATCTCCACTTGAACAAACATTTAATTTTGCTGTGTGAAACTTTTTCTCTCTGTTTTGTCACAGTGGGCGGAGCATGGACATTATACTCTTGTTTCTTTGCTAGCTTATGCTCTATCCTGTTACTTGAAGTAGTAAATTTGCATTTTGTCGTCGTCTTTGAAATAATTAAATTTGCTTTTTATGTCGTCTTCCTTGAAATAAGTTAACTTTCCTTTCTATCGTCTTTCTTTAAAGTAAGTAAACTGCTTTCTTATGTCTTTAAAGTAATTAGAAATAAGTCAATTTTATTTTCTGTCGTCTGTCTTTAAATTAAGTAAACTGCTTTCTTATGTCTTTAAAGTAATTAAAAGTAACTTAACCTTACTATCTATCTTCTTTCTTTGAAGTAAGGAAAAAGCTTTCTTAGTTAACTTTATTTTCTATCGTCTTTCTTTAAATTAAGTGAACTGCTTTCTTATTTCCTCAAAGTAATTAAAAGTAAGTTAACTTTATTTTCTATCTTCTTTCTTTAAAGTAAGTAAACTGCTTCCTTATGTCTTTAAAGTAATTAAAAGTAAGTTAACTTTGTATTCTGTCGTCTTAAGCTTTTGATTGATTCGCAGTGATACCGCTTTCTATGTAAGTGCTTTAAGGAGAGAGAGAGAGAGAGAGAGAGAGAGAGAGAGAGAGAGAGAGACTTGCTAAGTTCTGAGTAGAATTGAATAAGGAGTGCTTGAATTGACAGACGAAAATATTCAATCCATATTAGCACTAGGAGATTTTTGAAGGGACAGCTGACACAGTTAATGAAAAAAGGATTGTATTTGAGAGAGAGAGGAGAGAGAGAGAGAGAGAGAGAGAGAGAGAGAGAGAGACTTGCTAAATTCCGAGTAGAATTGAATAAGGAGCGCTTGAATTGACAGACGAAAATATTCAATCCATATTAGCACTAGGAGATTTTTGAAGGGACAGCTGACACAGTTAATGAAAAAAGGATTGTATTTGAGAGAGAGAGAGAGAGAGAGAGAGAGAGAGAGAGAGAGAGAGAGAGACTTGCTAAATTCCGAGTAGAATTGAATAAGGAGCGCTTGAATTGACAGACGAAAATATTCAATCCATATTAGCACTAGGAGATTTTTGAAGGGACAGCTGACACAGTTAATGAAAAAAGGATTGTATTTGAGAGAGAGAGAGAGAGAGAGAGAGAGAGAGAGAGAGAGAGAGACTTGCTAAATTCCGAGTAGAATTGAATAAGGAGCGCTTGAATTGACAGACGAAAATATTCAATCCATATTAGCACTAGGAGATTTTTGAAGGGACAGCTGACACAGTTAATGAAAAAAGGATTGTATTTGAGAGAGAGAGAGAGAGAGAGAGAGAGAGAGAGAGAGAGATACTTGCTAAATTCCGAGTAGAATTGAATAAGGAGCGCTTGAATTGACAGACGAAAATATTCAATCCATATTAGCACTAGGAGATTTTTGAAGGGACAGCTGACACAGTTAATGAAAAAAGGATTGTATTTGAGAGAGAGAGAGAGAGAGAGAGAGAGAGAGAGAGAGAGAGAGACTTGCTAAGTTCTGAGTAGAATTGAATAAGGAGTGCTTGAATTGACAGACGAAAATATTCAATCCATATTAGCACTAGGAGATTTTTGAAGGGACAGCTGACACAGTTAATGAAAAAAGGATTGTATTTGAGAGAGAGAGAGAGAGAGAGAGAGAGAGAGAGAGAGAGAGACTTGCTAAATTCCGAGTAGAATTGAATAAGGAGCGCTTGAATTGACAGACGAAAATATTCAATCCATATTAGCACTAGGAGATTTTTGAAGGGACAGCTGACACAGTTGATGAAAAAAGGATTGTATTTGAGAGAGAGAGAGAGAGAGAGAGAGAGAGAGAGAGAGAGAGAAAGAGAGAGAGAGAGAGAGAGAGAGACTTGCTAAATTCCGAGTAGAATTGAATAAGGAGCGCTTGAATTGACAGACGAAAATATTCAATCCATATTAGCACTAGGAGATTTTTGAAGGGACAGCTGACACAGTTAATGAAAAAAGGATTGTATTTGAGAGAGAGAGAGGAGAGAGAGAGAGAGAGAGAGAGAGAGAGAGAGAGAGAGACTTGCTAAATTCCGAGTAGAATTGAATAAGGAGCGCTTGAATTGACAGACGAAAATATTCAATCCATATTAGCACTAGGAGATTTTTGAAGGGACAGCTGACACAGTTAATGAAAAAAAGATTGTATTTGAGAGAGAGAGAGAGAGAGAGAGAGAGAGAGAGAGAGAGACTTGCTAAATTCCGAGTAGAATTGAATAAGGAGCGCTTGAATTGACAGACGAAAATATTCAATCCATATTAGCACTAGGAGATTTTTGAAGGGGACAGCTGACACAGTTAATGAAAAAAGGATTGTATTTGAGAGAGAGAGAGAGAGAGAGAGAGAGAGAGACCTGCTAAG
>NC_090745.1:1224580-1239580 GCF_036898095.1 Palaemon carinicauda | reverse complement strand
TTTGGAGGGTTTTTAGGATAGGTTTTTATTATTTTATTGAATTCTGTATTAAATGTATTCCTGTTAGTATTTTCCGTTACGTGCATTCTTCTCTTAATGATTATTTATGTTGGGATTGTGTTGTATATACAATTTATTTATTTTTATTTCAGTAATCTTTATTTGTGTTTTTATTTTTCGTTCCATTTACTTTTTTATACTTTTTCTTTGTGTTCTTTTATGTTTTTAAGGTGTGTGGATTTTGTGTTTATCTTGTATTTTATTAATTTCAGTAATAGATTTATTCCTGCATATATTTTTCGGTCTGTCTACTTTTTATTTATGTTCTTTTGTGTTGATTAATGTTTGCGTGATTTTCTTGTATATATTTGTTTTTTCATTATTTTAAGCTTATTTTTTGTTTGTTATTTAGTGATGGTTAAGGAATATGCCGTATTATAGTCTACTGTATCTTATATATATATTTTTTTAATCTTTTTTAATCTTTTACTTGAAACATTATTTATGCGCGATACCTTTTAATAAAAAAGAAATTTCCCCCAACAGACATGTCTGTGGTTTCCTTTCATGTACAGTGATATGTAAAAGGTAAAAGGAAAATATCTTTCAAAACCACAATGAAATTTTCGAAACCAAAAAATTTTCACAAAGAATATTTGTATTATTATTATTATTATTATTATTATTATTATTACCAGCCAATTTACAACCCTAGTTGGAAAAGCAAGATGCTATAAGCCCAAGGGCTCCAATAGGGAAAAATAGCCCAGTGAGGAAAGGAAATAAGGAAATAAATAAATGATGAGAATAAATTAACAATAAATCATTCTAAAAACAGTAACAACGTCAAAAGAGTTATGTCCCTATATAAACTATTAACAACGTCAAAAACAGATGTCATATAAAAACTATAAAAAGACTCGTGTCTATGGTCTATATGGTTTTTTGCTCTTCATTATTAATTCATAAGTAATATTCTTATATATTCAATAATATTTTATTTACTTTTTTCATATTAAGTACTATCAATTATGTTTGTATTTGAATCATTTTTATATATTCATGAATAATGCGCGGCTGAATCCCTCGTCAGGCTGGGAGGAGCGGAGAGGAAAGGTCCCCATTTGTTCCTTAGTTTGACGTCGGCTACCCCCAAAACTGGGGGAATTGCCTTGATAAAGATATAGACAAGGGATATATTACATGCAGTAATATCAATAATGTGTGTATATGAATATTTTTGTCATTAGTATTTGTCATTAGATTTAATGTATTTGTTACTGTTTGTGTTTGCTACATATCAAGTATTTCCTTGAACATTTACATAGCTCGTTGTGATTAATCTGTGTCATTGTTATTTCATGTGGCTACAAAAAACTTTTGGAGTTTTCCTGCTTGATACATCTATCTCTTGTAAAGGGGAAATATATGGATGCTTGCTAATCTCTCTCTCTCTCTCTCTCTCTCTCTCTCTCTCTCTCTCTCTCCTGTGTACGTTCACGATCTCATTCAAGTAGATATATGTGTGTATGTATGTAGGCCTATGTATGTATGTATGTGTATATATAAATGTATATATATAATTTATATATATATATATATATATATATATTATATATGAGAGAGAGAGAGAGAGAGAGAGAGAGAGAGAGAGAGAGTGAGTGAGTCTCGATTTAAAAGTTTTCACATCGTGACACGAAACGTGCATTTTCATTTATTTTCATTTTACCACTTGCAAAAGAACGATTTTTTTTTTGCATATCTGCTAATCTCAAAATATTTTTTTCATTAGAAAAACTGACTTTTTTTTTATAGAATCCTTTTCGCTACCGCTAATTGAAATGGTTTTTTTTTTTTTTTTTTTTTTTTAGCCACCACGATATTTTTTTGACACTTCTGGTAACTGGCAAAATATTTTCAAATTAGATATCCATTTTTTTCATATCTGGTTATTGAGAAAATATTTTTTTTATCAGATTTCCAGAACTTTTTTTTCCTGCATTCCTGTAATTGACATTTTTTTTCATTATATTCCCAGGATTTTTTTAGGCATTTTTGGTAATTGACAAAATATTTTTTCATTAAATTTCCAGGATTTTTTTTTCTATTTCAGCTAATTGCTAATATATATATATATATATATGTATATATATATATGTGTATATATATATATGGATATATATATCCATATATATATATATATATATGTGTGTATATATATGTATTTATGTATATATATGTTTATATATGTATGTGTATATATATATATATATATATGTATATATATACACACATATATATACGCATATATATATTTATTTATTTATTTATATTTTCAACAATTAATGTTTGTTTATTTTTGTCTATTGTCTATTGAAATCTTCATACAATTACGCTGGAGGAACAGACGAATATATATTTGCCAGTTCAAATTTTTCTTACCATTTCCAGACGTATAAGATGATTTTAATTCACATTTGATTTATTAGAGATGGTTACTTTAAATCACTTAATCTCAATTTAGATTGAATATTAATACTTTAAACCCCTTGAAAAAAAAATGATTTATTATTATTATTATTATTATTATTATTATTATTATTATTATTATTATTATTATTAACACTTGCTGAGCTACAGCCCTAGTGTGAAAAGCAAGACGCTATAATCCAGGGACTCCAACAGGGAAAATAGCCTATTTAGGAAAGGAAACAAGAAAAAATAAAATATTTTAGGAAGAGTAACATTAAAGTTAATATCTCCTATATTAATTATAAAACTTCAACAAAACAAGAGGAAGAGAAATAAGATAGAATAGTGTGCCCGAGTGTACCCTCAAGCAAGAGAACTCTAACCCAAGACAGTGGAAGACCATGGTACAGAGGCTATGGCACTACTCAAGACTAGTGAATAGTGTGCCCGAGTGTACTCTCAAGCAATCATTATTGCAGATTCAAGTAAAAGAAGAGATTACTGACATATTTGGTGGCAGAAATTTTAGAAATAATTTTTTGAATTAGTAGTAGGGAAGCTTTCACGAGAGAAAAGAAGTTTTTTTTTTGTATGTATCTGTATAAATTCATACACACATATCTGTACATGTACGCGTACGAAACACATAAACACACTATTGTGTGGAAATTTTTAGAAATTCCGTTAATATGAGAAGATTGGTACTTTCATTCTGCAGGCTTGTAAAGGGGTAATCAACGAGAGGCTAGCCCCTGGATAACCTCCTTCATGCCTGTGTATATGTATATTATGTGTATGTATATATATATATATATATGTGTGTGTGTGTGTGTGTATATATATATATAGATGTGTGTGTGTGTATGTTTATGTATATATAGTGTTATAGTGTGTATAGTGTGTTTGTATATATATATATATATATATAATGTCTTATATATATCAAAGAATGAAGTTCGTTGTAAAGTTTTGTGAAAGGAAAACGAGTTGAACGAGAGGGGAAGATTTCAGTCTATCGAGCGAAGCAGAGTTTGTCCTCGTTTGATGTTGATATCTTGGTTGACCTTATGATTCTCTTGTTTTGAATAGCAAGTCATGATTGCATCGTGTGACCCGCTCTCTCTCTCTCTCTCTCTCTCTCTCTCTCTCTCACTCGACTGTTTACGTTCATGATGTCATTCAAGTAGAGAGAGAGAGAGAGAGAGAGAGGAGAGAGAGAGAGAGTTCCTCACATCGTGACACGACACATGCACTTTCCTTTATTTTTATTTTACGATTTTTTTATCGTTTAAAAAAGGATTATGACATACTTATAATCATGTTTTGTCGCATTATAGTCGTCCACCATCTAATTGAACAAACTATGATTATGAATCCGTTATAATTTAGCCTGCATTCTTAATAATTCTCTTTAGTTTGTCTGTCAGAGTGAATTGCTTCCCTAGTTTCATTCGGAGCCAAAAGCTTCGTGATTAAAGTCTTGCTTTTCTTGAAAATGGTGGTTATTTGGTGTCTTTTGTCTCGCTATCATTCTAGAGGCATCTCTTGAAGTGCTAGATTTGTTTTATATACTATTTGAAATGGTTGGAGAGAGAGAGAGAGAGAGAGAGAGAGAGAGAGAGAGAGATTATAAAAACCCAAGGGCTCCATCAGGGAAAAATAACCCAGTGAGGAAAGGAAACAGGGAAACAAATAAACTACAAGAGGAGTATAAACAATCAAAATTAAATATTAAAAAACCGTAAAAATATTATTAATGTTGTGATTTTTTCTATATATTTTTTCTATATATTTTATATTTATATATTTTATATCATATTTTATATTTTTTATTCTTTATAAGCGTGTGTTCTTTGAAGCTATGCCAAATCCGATGGAGATTTGTCTGTTATTTTGGGGGTTATAAATATTATATATTTTATATTTTTTATATTTTATATCATATTTTATATTCTTATATTTTATAAGCGTGTGTTCTATGAAGCTCTGCCAAATCCTATGGAGATTCGTATGTTATTTGGGGGTTTTATATATTATATAGTTTATATTTTATATATTTTATATTTTTATATTTTATATATTTTATATTTTTATATTTTATAAGCGTGTGTTCTTTGAAGCTATGCCAAATCCGATGGAGATTCGTCTGTTATTTGTGGGTTTTATATATTATATATTTTATTATATTTTTATATTTTATATATTTTATATTTTTATATTTTATAAGCGTATGTTCTTTGAAGCTCTGCCAAATCCTCTGGAGATTCATCTATTATTTGGGGTCTATGACTGACTACCTTAAGAGCCCCCGTCCGGAAATAAGGTCTGGGCAATCTGTGTGTGTGTGTGTTCGTTCGTCTGTATCTGTGTGTGTTTGTTGTTGACAGTGGATTGTGGCGTTTGGCCGCTGGGTAATCGATGTCTGATGCCCTGTGGCTGTGTTACACAACTCCTTTTTCTGACGCGCGAGGTAAAATTTTTTCCCTCTGTGTCACTTGTACCAAAGGACAGCAGCCAGGAGCAGCTGCAGTTGCTGCTGCTGGTGCTGCTACGCCCTGAGGCTGTGTCGTTGAGAGTACGTCTCTGGGCGCCTCGTGGATTCATGTTTTTAGGTAGATTTTTATTTTGTGTTTTTAGATTGAAATGATGAATGTTCACTTGCTATTATTATTTTTGTGTAATTATTATCATTATTATTATTATTATCATTATTATTATTATTATTATAATTTTATTATTATTATTATTATTATTATCATTTATTGTTATTAAAATGTTATAATAATAATTATCATTGTTGTTATTATTATTATTGTTATTATTATTATTATTATTATGGGAAACCTTAGTTGGAAGAGAAAGATGCTATAAGCCCTAGGCCTTTAGCAGGGAAAAACAGCACAGTGAGGAAAAGTAAAAAGGGAATAAATAAAATACATGTTTTCAGATAGTTTATTATTTTATTGTTTTTCTTTTTAAGTTGAAATTATAACTATTTACTGGATATTATTAATATTATTATTATTATTATTATTACAACCGGGGTTACAACCCTAGTATGAAAAGTACGTTAGTATAAGCCCAAGGGCTCCGACAGGGAAAAATGGCCCAGTGAGGAAAGAAAACCAGGAAATGATTAAACTACAAATGAAGAATAAACAATGAAATTAATATATTTCAAGAACAGTAACATTAAATTTGATTCTTCACATATAAACTATACAAACTTCAAGAAACAAGAGGAAGAGAAACAATACAGAACAGCGTGCCTGAGTGTATCCTCAAGCAAGAGAACTCTAACCCAAGACAGTGGAAGTCCATGGTAGAGAGGCTGTGGCACTACCCAAGACTAGAGAACAATGGTTTGATTTTAGAGTGTCCTTCTAGAAGAGAAGCTTGCTATAGCTAATGAGTCTCTTCTATGTTTCCTTATATTCGTTTCCTTGAGTAGGAGGAAGAGGGAATGACGTGTGTGTATGTATGTGTGTGCGTATCTATGTAAATATTTAGCGGTTAATATGACGGGTCACGTACACTAGTTCAATATAACTCTCCTTCTCTCATAATTATCTCTTTTGAACGCATTAATTACGGTTGAAATACCTTCTCCTTCAGTGGCCAACCTTGTGACGCTAAATTACAACTGGAATCAAAATACAAAAAAAAAAAAATACAATAGTCGATTCGTGTGGTTTATTTGACCCCTCGTAACCTTGATTGCTCTGTCAGCAGCTTTCTTCAGCAATTGCTCTCCCCCTTGTCTCTCTGGTCAATATAGATTCTCTCTCTCTCTCTCTCTCTCTCTCTCTCTCTCTCTCTGCTATTTCATTTGGTGGACGATGAATGATTGGAGTAAGATTTGAGTTGCTCTGCGCTGTTTGTTGTCTTGAATTTATTTCATGCTCTTGTCAGTTGGTTATTTCAGTTTACTGCAATGCAAATACATTTGTTTTAGTGTTTTTAAATTTGAATTTATAATGAGGATATTTTAAATAAGTAAACTACCCTTGAAATACATGTAAAGTGAAAGTTTATTTTTTTTATTTTTCTTTCTACAAATTATAATGTTTTTATCAAGATATTTCCATTTTTCAGTTTTTTTTTTTTTAACACGTTGATAAACAAGTCAGTACGCATTGCCAAATCAGTCATGAATAAGATCACCAGACAGGAAATTTTTCATCAGTTGTTACTGATCATAAGATATTTTATATTTATTGTTTACTTCTTCTTGTATAGTTTGTATATTTCCTTTCCTCACTGTGATATTTTTCCTTGTTGGATCCCTTGAATTTATAGCATCCTGTTTTTCCAAATAGGGATTTAGCTTAGCTAATAACAATAATAATAATAATAATAATAATGTAAATGATAATAATAATAATAATAATAATAATAATAATTGGTTTTATATCCTCATTCATTATTTGTAATATAGTTTACTCATTTCCTTTCCTCACTGGACTATTTTCCCTCTTGTAGCCCTTGCGCTTACAGCATCCTGCTTTTCCCCAACTAGGGTTGTAACAATGAATATGTTAGTAATTCAAACATGGGTAAATTTCCACATCATCAAGTGCCCCTCCTAAAACAGTAGTTTATTGAATTTAGAGAAATTTCCCCAAGCGAGAACGACCCTTGTTGATGTAGGCACTCCTTGCAGAAAATCCACATTTCTCGTCCGAGTTCCCTTTAAGGATTGATTCATGCATGAGCATATTGATCGCTGAAACGTTTTGCATTGGACGAAACGTTTTGCATTGGATGTAACTTATTGCATTAGATGAAATGTTTCGCATTGGGCGAAACGTTTTGCATTGGACGAGATGTTTTGTATTGTACTTAGCGTTTTGCATTGGATGAAACGTTTTGCATTGGACGAAACATTTTTCATTGGATGAAACGTTTTGCATTGGATGAAACGTTTTGCATTAGACGAAACATTTTTCGTTGGACGAAACGTTTTGCATTGGACGAGATGTTTTGTATTGTACTTAACGTTTTGCATCGGATGAAACGTTTTGCATTGGACGAAACGTTTTGCATTGGATGAAATGTTTTGCATTGGATGAAACGTTTTGCATTGGATTAATTGTTTTGCATTGAATGAAATCTTTTGCATTGGACGAAACTTTATACATTGGACGAAACTTTATACACTGGACGAAACTTTATACACTGGACGAAACGTTTTACATTGGACGAAACGTTTGTTATTGTCCGGAATGTGTTGCATTGAATGAAACGTTTTGCTTTGAATGAAACTTTTTACATTGAACGAAAAGTTTTGCCCTAGACGAAAGATTTGCACTGGACCGAACGTTTTGCATTGTTCGAAAACGTTAGCATTGGACAGCTATTCAGATCCGCATCGTTCAAAGGGAATTTTAAACCTCTTGATGACAGTTTTACGTCCTTATCGGAATATTTTGGCAGACGCGCTCTCTTTTCTTTTTTTTTAAAGCAGCGAAATCGTTCTCCCCATTTAGACATCCACACACACACATGTATGCTTGCATGGATGGGTGAATGGATGAATGTATGTATGTACGTATGTATGTATTCTCTCCTCCTACGCCTATTGACGCCAAGGGCCTCGGTTAGATTTATATAATATTTATATATATATATATATATATATATAAACAAACATATATCTATATATCTATTCCTTTCAATATTTCAAGATTGTATAAACATCAAAGGAAATTGAATTGCCATAAGTTTTCAATGACGTTACCAACTTTCAGAAGAGATGCATTCGCTTTATATTCTGATTTTATCAACTTTCAGAATATATATATAGATTCCCATTATGATTTTACCAACTTTCCTAAAGATATTTATCGTACATCCAGGGTTAATCGCCCAAGGTGTTAAAATATCTATAAAACCATTAAGGTTTCAAGAGCAATCTCTTGGCCTCTTACCCCGAATTATTAATAAACTTTCGGTAGGCGTCTACTAACTTTGATCATCGCCGTAATAACTAACATAAAATGAACCTCGGCTCGTGTTGGCTTCAACGAGATTACGTGAGCTCTTTTGAGGTTTATTTCTTCTTTAACTTAGATTATTTATCCTTTTATTTTCCATTGTGAAGTTGACGTTTCTGTAGAGTGAATTTTGTTGTTGTGGGTAAAGGTATGTATGATTGTGTGTGTATGTTCTTGGTGAAAGTGTGAAGAATTGTGTATGTGTTGTATGTGTGAATCGACCTGGCCTTTCATTAGAAGGGGCTAGGGTTCGATCCCAAGTATGAGGTAGAAAATTGTTGTGTTGATAGTTATCCATATATATGTATGTATATATATATATATATATATATATATAACTTGCTTATATGCATATTATCTACTTAAATATGTATCTACATATATATAATGTACATATAGACAAATATATACTTATTAAAAACTCAAAATATACAGTACAAACTTTATATACAGTATATATATATATATATATATATATGTACACACATATTAAAAGTTCAAATATACAGCACATTATATACAGTGTATATATACATGCAAGTATGTGCAGTTATGTATATATATATATATATATATAAATATATATACATAACTGCACATACTTGCATGTATATATACACTGTATATAATGTGCTGTATATTTGAACTTTAATATGTGTGTACATATATATATATATATATATACTGTATATAAAGTTTGTACTGTATATTTTGAGTTTTAATAAGTATATATTTGTCTATATGTACATTATATATATGTAGCTACATATTTAAGTAGATAATATGCATATAAGCAAGTTATATATATATATATATATATATTGTATATACATAATTATTAATTGATTACTCATTGATTATACATATATATGTAAATATCTATATTTGAATTAATTATTCTTTCTTTTTTTTGCAGGTGAGAGTTTGCTCAAGGAAAGTGCCGTCGGTGATAATAGGGGCATCTCAAGGTAAGAGAGAGAGAGAGAGAGAGAGAGAGAGAGAGAGAGAAGGGCTTTCGTTTTAGTCTTCAAATGTAAGGACTCTTTCAGTTTTTTATAGGCAGTAGTCTTAGCCTTCAAACATTTATAAGAGAGAGAGAGAGAGAGAGAGAGAGAGAGAGAGAGAGAGAGGCTTAAGTTCTCGTCTTCAAATGTAAGGACTCTTTCAGTTTTTTATATACAGTAGTCTTAGCCTTCAAACATTTATGAGAGAGAGAGAGAGAGAGAGAGAGAGAGAGGCTTTCGTTTTCGTCTTCAAATGTAAGGACTCTTTCAATTTTGTAGTCTTACCCTACAAACGAGAGAGAGAGAGAGAGAGAGAGAGAGAGAGAGAGACCTGTTACGCTAGTACTTACAGTACATGTCTAGGAACTGGCATGTCAAGGTAAGGAGAGAGAGAGAGATCATAGTCTGAATGGAGAGAGTTCTCATTGCCATTTAGATGAAGCCGTTTCGTCATATAAAGAATCGTAAATTGTATCCCTGAGTTTCGCGAGGAAAATAATTGTTGACCTTCGAATTGTGACGATTTCGCTTAACCTTTTAACCCATCTTTTTCTTTTTTTGAGTTCATTGTCTTAAGAAGTCGATGTGGTTTCGTTACAAGGCGTTATTGTAGTTGGTAATTCATGCTGTTTATTTTATGCTATTGTTTTTGTCGGTTATTTAATTACAACATTTAATACTTTACGTCGGTTTCTCAAGGTTGTAGGGCCATAATGACTTTTTGTGTTGCTTGTCAAATTTATTATTGTTGTTGTTGTTGTTGTTGTTGTTGTTGTTGTTGTTGTTGTTGTTTTTGTTGTTGTTGTTGTTACAAGCCGTGCTACAACTCTAGTTGGAAAAGCAGAAAGTAGCCCAACGAGGAAAGAAATACATATATATATATATATATATATACATATATATATATATATATATACACCTATATACATACATACACACATACATGCATATATACACCTATGTACATACATACATACACACACATATATATACACATACATACACACACATATATATATACACATACATACACACATATACATGCTTATATACACCTATTCACATACACACACACACACACATATATATATATATATATATATGTATATATATATATATACATATGGTATTGTCTCCATACTACATTCATACATTGACAAATTGACTTCTTTTTATACTGTGACTTCATATTGCTAATCTTTTCGAGCACAAATATCACCGTTTTCCTTGCGTAACCCATATACAATATATATATATATATATATATAGTGTGTGTGTGTGTGTGTATATATATATATATATATATTTATATTATATATATATATATACAATTACATTTTATTATTTCATGTGATGGAGAAAAGTACAGATCATTACTTACAAATAACCCAGCCTGAAAATAGGTGTAATAGTGGTTAGTGAACTTAGTGAACCTAATACTCTTGGACCATCTGATGAACTCCCCTGCCCTTCTCCCTCCTTATATTTCCTTCTTACCCCCTCCCCCCCCCCTTAACCCCCCCCCCCCCCTCCCACTACTCGGTCTCATATTGGACGCAATTTCTGTGGAAAGATAAAAGACCCTGATATGATGGGGGATTCGGGTCACGTCTAACCCCGGAAAGAGAAGAGCTCACGTGAAAAACGTTTTAGATGATGATTTTGTGGAAACCGTTTTTGTGGAAATGGGTCTTTGGATAGGATTGGAACTTGGTCCAAAACGGCTGAGGAAAGATACGTTTTTTTAATTACCAATATTTTATTATTGAGTCTGTATTGACAGCTTCATAATATGATTTATTGATGGAAAAATAAACCGATAATTATTTTGGTTATATCGTAATTTAAAGCAATTATTATTATTATTATTATTATTATTATTATTATTATTATTACTAGCTAAGCTACAACCCTAGTTGGAAAAGCAAGATGCTATAAGCCCAAGGGCTCCAACAGGGAAAAATAGCCCAGTGAGGAAAGGAAATAAGGAAATAGATAAACGACATAAGAAGTAATGAACAATTAAAATAAAATATTTTAAAAACAATAACATTAAAACAAATCTTTCATATAAAAACTATAAATAGACTTACGTCAGCCTGTTCAACAGAAACATATACACGTATCGTTAATCAATACAGAGTTTGCAAGAGACATTTTGCATTTCTTTTCCTAATACCAAGAATAGAATCTTGTATCGTCTCTTTCCCGGGATGGTGCTTGAGCAATTTATACAAGACGGCACTCAACTTAGAAGTAGATAGTGACTTAATCGTGCAGAGTTTTAAGAAGTGATTTCACATCCAATTCGGGGAAAGTATTTTTGCTTTTCTTCTTATCCTTCTTTTCTCCAGCCTATGAAGACAGTATTTGTGTTCTTTTATGTTCTTGCTATTTTTTTTTTTACATCAGTTTTGGATAGTATTTGATTGTTTTGAAATGGCCTTTTTTATTATTGGCGAATATGCTATTCTTTTTTTTTCTCAGTCCACAAAGACAGTATTTGTGTTTTATGTTCTTGTTATTTTTTTTTTGCATCTATTTTCGACAGTATTTGATTGTTTTTAAATAACCTCTTTTATTATGGGGGAATATGCTGTTCTTTTTTTTCCTTCTTTTCCTCAGCCCACAAAGGCAGTATTTTGGTTCTTATATGTTCTTGTTATTTTTTTTTGCATCAGTTTTGGACACTTATTTGATTCGTTTTTAAATTGCCTCTTTTATTATTGGGGAATATGCTGTTCTTTTTTCCTGTTTTTCCTCAGCCCACAAAGACAGTTTTTTGTGTTCTTGTATGTTCTTGTTATTTTATGCATCAATTTTCGACAGTATTTGATGGTTTTTAAATTGCCTCTTTTATTGTTGGGAAATATACTGTTCTTTTTCCACCCTTTTTTTCCTCAGCCCACATAGACAGTATTGTGTTCATGTATGTTCTTGTTATTTTTTTGCATCAATTTTCGACAGGATTTTGTTGTTTTTAAATTGCCTCTTTAATTGTTGGGAAATATACTGTTCTTTTCCCCCCCCTTTTTCCTCAGCCCACATAGACAGTATTTGTGTTCTTGTAATTTTTTGCATCAATTTTCGTCAGTATTTGATTGTTTTTAAATTGCCTCTTTTATTGTTGGGAAATATACTGCTCTTTCCCCCCCCCCCCTTTTTTTCCTCAGCCCACATAGACAGTATTTGTGTTCTTGTAATTTTTTGCATCAATTTTCGTCAGTATTTGATTGTTTTTAAATTGCCTCTTTTATTGTTGGGAAATATACTGTTCTTTTTTCCCCCCCTTTTTTTCCTCAGCCCACATAGACAGTATTTGTGTTCTTGTAATTTTTTGCATCAATTTTTGTCATTATTTGATTGTTTTTAAAATTGCCTCTTTTATTGTTGGAGAATATAAAACTTTATTACTGATGTTTGAAAAGACCGCAATTTACGTGATGATATAAATATGGGTCTTATTACAAGCATCCAAATTTGATAGTTTGATTTTGTATTTAATTGTTAAATGAACAATTTTGATTTTTTGATTTTGTAATTGATTGTTAAATGAACAAATTTGATAGTTTGATTTTGTATCAAATTGTTAAATGAACAATTTTGATTTTTTGATTTTGTATTTAATTGTTAAATGAACAATTTTGATTTTTTGATTTTGTATTTAATTGTTAAATGAACAAATTTGATAGTTTGATTTTGTATCAAATTGTTTAAATGAACAAATTTGATTTTTTGATTTTGTATTTAATTGTTAAATGAACAAATTTGATAGTTTGATTTTGTATCAAATTGTTAAATGAATAAATTTGATTTTTTGATTTTGTATTTAATTGTTAAATGAACAAATTTGATAGTTCGTTTTTGTGTTTGTAAATGAAAATATGAAAATATTACCAATTTCCTGCTTCAACTGTAATAAGCTATTTTTTATTGATTGTGGTAATTGCGATGGATTGTTTAATATTTTTCCTGGAATAAGAAACCTTTTTTCCTTGAATATTTTTCCTTGACCACAATAGTCCTTGACGTGATTCTCTCTCTCTCTCTCTCTCTCTCTCTCTCTCTCTCTCTCCCCCCTTGATTACACTGCTCATATGTGATAAGAAATAATTTTCCTTTAATATTTTCCTTGACCACACTGTGCTGCTTACAGATATTCTCTCTCTCTCTCTCTCTCTCTCTCTCTCTCTCTCTCCCCAATAGAAATAGAAAGACGCGATGGACTTCCCTTGAATGAAACTGCACGAAGTCTTCGTCGCAGTTTGAGGAGCGGGAGTTTGTTGTGGGTGGCATCAGGTGTGAGGAGGCTGTGATTTAGGTCTTCTGGGCATAAATAGGTTTGGCAGGCAAAAGATAGAAGGAAGGTGGTGGGGTGGGGGGTTGGGGGGGGAAGGCATGGGGAGGGTGGTCCTGGCGTCCGTCTTGTTTGTATATTCGCACTCTCAAAGACGTTCCTCCTTTGGATTCTTATCAATCAAAATATTGACAAAGTTTTTAGACATGGCACTCTTTGAAGTGTTTTCTTTACTAGATGCAGAAATTGCGTTGCATTTTTAATTTATTTATGTTTAATGAAACCTTGAGATTTGAAATAACAATGATCCAAACTTCAAAAAAAATAATAATAATAATAATTTGTTGTATGGTTTCGAAAAACACGTGTAAAATTTCTAGTAATATTAACTGTTATCACAACTATTAATGGTGATAAAAAGATTTTCAAAGCATAGTTTACTGTTTATTACGATATTCGTTATTTGCTTGAAAAGGAAAGTGGAAGAAAGTAATTTGTTCGCTGTGGTTTCATAAATTTTCATAAATTTTAATGATAGGTTTTACTCCTCTCTTTAATAATAGTGTAAGTTTAATTTTTCTGGTTTTACATACAATGTTAAAATTTGCCGTAAAAAAAAGTAAAAAAATTATGGAATAAATGTTGCTAGTCATATACCGTTTTAAAATATATTGACGTAAATGAGTGATATTACGGTCACCAACCAGTAAAAGATAATAGCAAAGTAGGGGAAAAATTACGGTCGCCTGTATTTTACTGAAATACGGCTAAGAACAGTATATTTCTATTGAGAATTCCCGATTAAAATTACGGTTTTATATTATTATTATTATTATTATTATTATTATTATTATTATTGTAGAATTTTTATAGTATTAAAAAATCGGAGTTTTATTGAGGTAACTGCTATATTCTTACTTGGTGTATTCACATACAGTATTTTCTCCAAACGGTCAACACATAAGAGCATTGTTTACTAACTACATGAAGCTCTACTTCATATTCTAATCCCTTTAGATTTTTAAACAATTTAATATTTAATGTATTCAGCGTAAGCGTTGATTTTATAAAACAATTTAATATTTTATGTATTCAGCGTAAGCGTTGATTTTATAAACAATTTAATATTTTATGTATTCAGCGTAAGCGTTGATTTTATAAACAATTTAATATTTTTATGTATTCAGCGTAAGCATTGATTTTATTTATAAAAAATCGGTGTGAAAAGTAG